>NC_134405.1:210047277-210105748 GCF_038048845.1 Mixophyes fleayi
TGTAGCAATTTATTCATGGCCCTTTGGAAGGTGGCAGGTGCCCCATGCAATCCAAAGGGTAGGACTTTATATTGATAGAGACCATCAGGGGTGGAAAATGCAGTCTTTGGCTTGGCCGTGGAAGTCAGAGGAACTTGCCAATAACCCTTTGTTAGATCAAGGGTTGTTAAATAATTGCTACCAGCAAGATTTTCCACTAGTTCATCCACACGTGGCATTGGATAGGCATCAAACTGCGACATACTGTTTAGGTGCCTAAAGTCATTGCAGAACCTAATTGTCCCATTGGGTTTCGGAACAAGCACAATGGGACTATTCCACTCACTAGTGGACTCTTCAATCACATCTAACTGGAGCATCTTCTTAACCTCCTTTCTCACGTCCACCCGTCTGGCTTCGGGAATACGATACGGCTTCTGCTTTACAATGACTCCTGGCGCAGTGACAATGTCGTGTTCGATTAAGGTAGTGCGCCCAGGAATGGAAGAGAAGACATCCCTATTCCGGCGAATCATTTCTTCAGTCTGTTGTCTCTGTTGAATGGACAAAGCTGGCTCTATGGGCACTTCAGACTTTTCAATGGCAGTACTCAGTACCTGAGGAGAGGTTTCCTCATCATGCCAAGGTTTAAGGAGGTTAACATGGTATATTTGCTCCTCCCTTTTCCTACCTAACTAGCGGACTCTGTAATTGACAGGACCGACAGCCTCTAGAACTTCATATGGACCCTGCCAATGGGCGAAAAGTTTGCTTTCCTGGGTGGGAACCAGGACTAGGACCTTGTCCCCAGGCTTGAAAGATCGAACAACACCACTTTTGTCATAACTATTCTTCTGTCGTTCCTGATCCTCTTTTACATGTTGCTGCACAATGGGCCCTATCTTTCCTAGCCTCTCATACATTTGGGACACAAATTGTACCAGATTTGGCTCCCTGGGACCTTGCTGCTCCCACCCTTCTTTTAACATATCCAAGATACCCCTGGGCTGTCTCCTAAACAATAACTCAAAGGGACTAAACCCTGTTGAAGCTTGAGGTACCTCACAGATGGCAAACATCAAATAGGGAATAAGAGTGTCCCAATCTTTTTTCTCTTGAGCCACTGCTTTTCTGAGCATGTGCTTTAAAGTGCGGTTAAAGTGTTCCACCAAGCCATCTGTTTGTGGATGGTATACAGAGGTGTGAAGTGCCTTAACCCCTAGCAACTGGCACATGTCCTTCATCAGTTTAGACATGAATGGAGTACCCTGATCTGTGAGAATTTCTTTGAGTATTCCCAAGTGTGTAAACATCAATATAAGTTCTTTAACTATGGTGCTGGACTTTATCTTTCGTAGGGGAATTGCTTCTGGATACCTGGTTGCATAGTCAAGCACCACTAGTATATATTGGTTCCCACGTGCGGATTTTTCCAGTGGCCCCACAAGGTCCATAGCTATCCGTTCAAAGGGAACTTGTACTATTGGTATTGGAATGAGAGGTGCCCTGTACAAGGGTTTGGGACAGATTATCTGACAAATGGGACAGGACCGGCAATACTTTTTCACGGCCATGTGTACCCCAGGCCAGTAAAACCTAAGCAGAACTCGTTCCCGTGTTTTATCCTCCCCTAGGTGTCCCCCACAGACATGTGTGTGTGCTGCTTTTAACATTAGGGTTACATGGACCTGAGGAACCATTAATTGTTCTACTTTTTCCCCCTGCACATTAGCAACTCTATACAGGAAATTATTTTTAACAATAAAATATGGTATACCTTCTGCAGGCTGGGCGGCTTTCGCTACCCCATTTACCTCAGTCACACTTTTAAAGGAATGTTCCAAAGTGGCATCATTAAGTTGGTTTCGAGCAAAGTCCTGCAAAGAAAAAACAAAATTGGTATTGCGGACCAGACCGTATCCTCACTGACAGGCGGGGTGGGCTCATCTGCGACATCACTGACCAATGCTTGTTTGGACTGTCCATGTTTCCCCGCAGTTGGATGCTTTTGTGGAACTCCTGCTGTGACTCCCAGGATGGCATTCCGGTTTGGTGGTTCCCAAAGATCGATGTCCAGATGTTGTGGATCTTTAGGCGGTTCCTTTAAGACCGGGCTTCCGACCGTTGCATCAGTTGCCGGCATGTCCGGCCGGATCCGCTCACCGAGGACATCATTAAACAGTGGGAAGTCTCGCCCCAAAATGAGTGGATATGGGAGTTTAGGTGCTATGGCAGCTACCACCATAACAGTTTTGTCTTTGAGTGTGACTGGTAGTATTGTTCTTTCATACTCCTCCGTCGTGCCATGTACGCAAAGAACCTTCACCTTGGGCAACCGAGAAATTATGGTTTCGGGTAAGGCAGAGCTGGAAACCAATGAGAGTTCACTCCCCGAGTCAACCAAGGCCAGAACAAGGTTCTGGTTGATTAGCACAGTCACCCGGAACAAACAAGGACTTCCAGATGTGGGACTCATGGTAAAACAGCTTGGAATAGCAGGCCCAATATGTGCCACGGAACAGTCCATGGGTTCCGGTAGTTTAGGACACTCTGCCTTAAAGTGGCCTGGCTCACCACATTGAAACCACTTCAGATTAGACAGCTTTGCACCTGGCCCTCTGTCCGTAGCAGTTTTGCCATTGGGCCCTGTAGCCAGGATTGTCAAACCTGGCTTTTGGCGTGGCAGCGGCTTTGGCACAAATGCAGGTTCTTTAGTCATTTGCTGTAGCGCACAAAACCTTTATACCACGGTGGCAAGCTCTTCATAAGTTTGTGGGTCTGATTGCAGAACCCACCTTTGCAAATCGCGGTTCAGCCCCCGGAAGCAGTGATCTATCGCCAGAACTTCAATAATCCGAGAAGGCGTATTCTCCTCAGGCTGCAGCCATTTCTTTAAAATTTTAGAAAGCTCAGCCACTTGCGCTCTGACTGGTTGTTCTTTAACATAGCGCCATTGGTGATAGCGCTGGGCTCGGCCTGGCCTGGAAACTCCAATGCGAGCCAATATCTCAGACTTTAGGCACAAATAATCAGAGGCCCGTTCCTCATCTAGATCCATATAAGCTCGCTGAGCTTCACCAGTCAGATATGGCGCCAGCCTCTCAGCCCAATCTTTAGGAGGCCATTTTGCCCTTTTTGCAAGTCTCTCAAAGGACACCATATATGCTTCTATGTCATCACCTGGCGACATTTTCTGGAGAACAGGACCAAGTGGTTCATTTCTGTCATGTTTCACCTGGCTTAACTCTTCTCTTAAGAGCCTTGTGTTTTCTACCTGTGCCTCGGCAACTCGTAGCATCTAAGCTTGCTGCTGTTGCTGCGCAGCGGCCACATTCACGAGGGTTCTCAGTACTTCCTCCATGTTGACATCTGCGCGGGTTGGGTAGCGGAAACTTGCTTCCCGGAGTATCCCACTTCTGACACCACTTGTGGCAAAAGCCCGCTACTGCAGAAGCACACGCGGACAACTTCTTCCTTTTTATGGTGTTTTATTGTCAGGATGGTAAATGTTTTGACACCGTATACTTGCACAGCAATCATGGAGACCCTAAACACTAGCTATACATAGTCCAGCTCTCTCTCAGGACCAGCCAGCTCACCCAGCATTGGTCTCCCTGCACAAATTATATAAACAAGCTTTTATACCTAATACTCCTCCCCCAGCCTTAGATTGATGGACAGGTGACACACCCACCTTCTCTTTAAAAGGAAACGCCCATCACTGGGCTCTGTAATTCAAACAGACACGCCCTGTCTGTTTGCTGAGAGGAAGGATTTCAAGTCATGCAAGTTAAACCAAATTTAAACTATTGCATTTCATACATAGGTCTTTACATTCAATCTAGGTGCATTACTGCACAAATGTTTTACTCTACTTCCCTGCTTTCTCTGCATATTGCCAGCTAAATGCTTCCTTTTGTTACAATATATATATATATATATATATATATATATATATATATATATATGTGTATGTATATATATATTTATATATATTAGGGGTGTGCACCGGCCACTTTTGGTGTTTTGGGTTTTGGATTTTGGGTTCTGATTAGCTTGAGGTTTCGGGTTCTGATTTGTTTTGCCAAAACACCCCACGAGAGGTTTTGCTTCTGATTTTGGGTTTTGGGTTCGGATTTTTTTTTAAAAAAGCATAAAAATTGCTAAAATCCATATTTTTGTTTTTTTTTCACTCCTACACTATTATTAACCTCAATAACATTAGAGATGAGCGGGCTCGGATTCCGCTAATCCGAGCCCACCCGAACAGTGGGGATCCGAACGGGATCCGAGCACTGTTCGGATATTTCCGGTGGGCAAAAAATTGAAAACGAGGCTCTGTCGTCCAAGTCTCGCGTCGAATCTCGCGAGGGGTGGGAGGGAGGGCCCAGAACAATTCCATCTTGTACCTCTTATTTTGGCATTATGTGCTCAAGCTACCTCTGTGCAACCTTTTGGCCTAAAAACAATATTGTGAGGTGTTCAGAATAGACTGGAAATTAGTGGAAATGATTGTTATTGAATGTTATTGAGGTTAATAATAGCGTAGGTTTGAAAAAAAGCACTTTTTAAGCTTTTTTAAAAATAAATCAGAACCCAAAACCTTTCGTCGGATGTTTTGGCAAAACAAATCAGAACCCAAAACCTCAAGCTAATCAGAACCCAAAACCCAAAACCCAAAACACTAAAAGTGGCCGGTGCACACCCTTAAATAACTAGGGATGTGCACCGGCCACTTTTGGTGTCTCGTGTTTTGTGTTTTGGATTCGGATTTGCTTGAGGTTTTGGGTTCGGATTTAAGGTTTTGGACTCGCATTTATTTTGAAAAAAACATAAAAAGTGCTAAAAACCAGTTTTGTGGTTTTTTTTTTTCACTCCTGGCTTTGGATATGGTTTTGGTTCTAAAACGTGTTTGTATTTTGGTTTTGTGACAGGTTTTGCCAAAAAAATGCAAAAGGTTTTGGTTTTGGGTCTGGATTTAATTAAAAAGTGTGAAAAATAGGTAAAATAATGTAATTTGTAATTGTTTTTGTTCCAATATTACTCTTTATAGCATTAACATTCATTTCCAGTCTATTTTCTAATGATCCCTTCACAACTGTCCTAGTTTTCACCAATTTTGGCCAAAGTCTGCAGTGAACTGTCTTAATAAAGGATTTTATAACTTCGTCATCGCTGCATTTGCTTTTTCCGATTCAATTCAACAACTAATTAAATTGCATAGTGCTGATGTCTTTATTTCATTACACTCAATTTTTTACAATGTTACACCTTCCTAGTAACTGTTATAAGCTTTTAAAACCTACAGTAGTCGCATTTCCTGTAGAGTTGCTCACACTCACAAGTACTCAGATGTTCCCAGGACTTCACAGAAACCCAGAGTTAAAGCTTATGAGCAGGAACTGGTAGCACATAAATAGGAGTCCAAGAGTCAGGCGACTCAGTACACGGGTAACCAGGGTCAGGCCAGAGGCCATGGGTCAGCAGTGAGCAGGGAGTGTCACAAACAGGCCAATAGGTCGTCGTGACTGCAAACAAGGATACTCCAGAAGAATGAACCAAGAGGTCAAGGGCAATCCGCAATCAAGCAGGGTCCAGAAAACAAGCCAAGGGTCACAACAGGAATCAATCAGAGATATTCAGAGGTTTAGAACGAAGAGAAAGAGTGTATCAAAGGGGCACTCCGGGGTATGGAGTGTAAAAATTTATATTTTATTAGTAATTATTAAAAATTGGAGTATCTTGATACAACTAGCGAAATATAAGGATAAAAACAAAGTGAGGGAGGTGAGAGTAAAATTGCAGTTTCTACTGCAAATCGCCCGTAATCTCACTACTAATATTAAATTGATGAATCTTGATATAAGAATATTGGCTGCTGTTATGATAATTAATCATTCAGTAAAGATTTCAAATACATTGAAGTTGTTATTTTAACAATATTTCACAGATATAAATTGGCTATGGGTTGTATAATTGATTGTACGGGTTACAAATAGTAGTCCATGCCTAAATGATATCTGTGATCCTATATACTCCTAAGATCATGACAGGTAGTAACTCCTATGCTGGCAATACAATGGTCTAAGGTGAGTTGGAGGATGAAGCTAGCTCCGCCCTCCTAATCAGTCTTAGTGGCCATAGGGAGCTGTATAGTAAAGTCACTGTGTTAACAGCCGTGTATACTAGGATATGATAATCAGTGATTTTAACGGCACTCTATATAACAAGATTATCTTAACAGATACTGTCTGATAGGAGATAAAGCGCAATAAGCTTGCTGATATCTATGCTATCTGAAGATTATTAGATGTTTTTCTCAGCCCATTGTATAGCGGTTATATTGCCCCATAGTTTGCTAGGATGAGCGGGTATGATATTTATTACTTAGAGTAAACTAGGTATTGTTTAACAGCAGCGTGTGAGATACAAAGCGAACGCCGACGCGCGTTTCGCTTGTATGCTTTTTCAAGGCAAGACGAGCCTGTATAATAATTGGCTATTTAAGCTATAGACTGGACATCCCTTTTTCCGCGTCATTGCTGAGGATCCAACCACGTAATCCCTTTCATAAGGATGATCGATGGCTGTCTCAGCCCATAGTATCACAGGTTTCATCAGTCCCGTGATTCTATTGGTACTGAGTGTTACTATGGAAACTATGTTATTTGGTAAAAGGAGGGGTTCCGTTTGTCCCTGATCTGTAGTGAAGTCACGGTAAGAAAAACGAATCCTGGGGAGGTACATATATTAATCTCTTATCTAATAATCTCTTATCTAATAATAATGAGGAATCCAACAAAGGTTGGTCAGATTATTTATATGAACTTAAATCTACACTATATAAACAGACCAAAGTTCATTGGAATAAGGTTATGTTTGGGAAATATATTCAGCAACAAATGATACCCAGGGGTCTTAGACCTAACATCTACCCCGCCTTTGACTTAGCAACTGAAGAAATAAAAAAAGAATGGGAGCAGTCCCTAACCAAATGTGCTAATGAATTGATGAACATCTTGGTTAAACATGATACCATGATTCTAGAACAGTGTAACTCAGAGATTAATTCCCTTGGTGAGAAATTAAAGACTTTTGAAAAGGATGAATCTTTTAGGAAAACATATGATAGACTCATATCCGACCTGGATGTTTTTGAAAAAGAAATTATAGAGAAAAAGAAAAACAAGCTAGCCAGGGATACTAAAGACTATGCGACAAATCGAGTCTTTAAATGGAGGGTATACAAACCTAAAAGACCATCTGCCTCATACACCACTTCAGAAATTGATTCATCTGAGGGAGAAACAACCAATGACAGCTCCACAATACGGACTACAAATGCTGCTAGGAATTTTTTAGGGCGAGGCCCTTTGGACTTTATAGATCGAAACGATATTCATACAAGAAAATACGCAGGGGGGGGAAGAAAAACAAACAAAAAAACAGAAGAACAGCAAGACAACCTGTTTCGCAGGAGTCAGAGGCGTCAGAGATGCTAGATGCAGCCCTTAGGGTTATCAACCTTACAGACATAGATTTAAAACCTGAACATATCAGCCTTCTCAGTAAGGGACTATCCTTCTCACCCTCTAAAGGAATGAATCGCTTTGAATGGGAAAAGGATTTGGCTCTTTTCTCTAGAAAACTCCTTTTAAAGAAATTCTATGAAGTCAACAAAAACTCTGAGATGACATCCAGACCTAACAACACTTCGGAGGAGGGAGATTCTAATAATCCCCATATATCAATGGAAAATAAGGAAATATTATTACGACCATTAGCACTGGATACCACTGAGGATCTTCTAGCACTTGACATATTGGAAGAGTTGCAAGACTCACAACAAATAAATAGATTCACAACTCTACCAATTGATAAAAAATCTAAATTAAAAAAGAAGTCAACTTTTTTACCTGATAGTACCATCTGCCCACAGGTCAAAACATTTGTAGATTTAGTGTCTAGAGATCCAGACAAACTATATGAAAGAACACAGAAACCTCAATCTCACAATGGTAATTTAAGTAAAACAGAATCCCAAGCATTGAGAGAAATAGAGAGCTGGGATAACATCGTAATTAAACCCTCAGACAAAGGGGGAAACATCGTTTTATGGGCAAGAGACAAGTACATAATAGAGATCAATCGACAGTTGAGCAATACAACCTGCTACAAACGTCTGATATTTAATCCGACTGCAAATTTCCTGAATATGTATAAATCTATAATTGATAAAGCATTGGGCAATGGGACTTTAACTAAACAAGATTATGATTATCTGATGGTAGAGAATCCCAAAATACCAACAATATATATACTCCCAAAGATACACAAGAATGAAATAGACCCCCTGGGAAGACCTATTATCTCAGGGATAGGGGGATTAACAGAGAAAGCCAGTAAATATGTGGATCAGTTCTTACGTCCCTTTGTTCTTAGCTTACAATCATATGTGAGGGACACCATGGACGTTCTATCTAAAATACAGGAAATTACAGTGAGTGGTGAGGTCTATTTGGCATCATATGATGTGGAATCTCTATACACTAATATCAATCACTGAGATGGCCTAAATGCAATACAATATTTTCTAGGAATGGATATGGAGTCAGACCGAAATGAATTCATCATTATTCTTTTACGCTTTATCCTAACAAAGAATTATTTCCTGTTTGATGAAAAATTCTTTCTCCAGATTAGAGGTACTGCCATGGGGACATGTTGTGCTCCGACTTATGCCAACCTATTCCTAGGTTGGTGGGAAAAGGAGATAGTATTTTGTGAGACTAATGATATCTATACCAAACATGTCCTACTTTGGCTAAGATACATAGATGACATTCTGATTCTATGGGATGGAGACATACCCCTATTTAATGACTTTACTACAATTCTGAATACCAACAATCTCAATCTAAAACTGACTTCAGAAATTGATCTAAAAAGAATTAACTTCTTGGATCTAAGTATTTATAAAGATGAAAACGGTACTCTGAATACGGATATGTATAGAAAAGCTACTGCTACTAACAGCATCCTGCACCGTACGAGTGCACATCATCCGGCAGTAATCAGAGGTATCCCCAAAGGGGAACTATTACGAACAAAACGTAACTGTTCGGAAACAGCAATTTTTGAAAAAAGGTCAGAAGAATGTATCATGAGATTTAAAAATAGGGGGTATGGAAGGAGAACGATTAAAAATGCTAGAAATTTTGTTTGTAATAAAAATAGAGAATCTCTTATCAATCCCACATTTAATCAGGAACAGACTAATAAGGCAAATCAAGTTAGGATGATTGGAACTTTTTGCACCGAATGGAGGGAGTTAGTTGATATTTTTCAGCATCATTGGCATGTACTTCTCTTGGATCGGGATTTGAAAAAGATTTTAGGAGAGAGAATTTCTATCAGTTGGAGGAGGTCACAGAATCTTAATGACCGCCTAGTCCACAGCCATTTTTACAACAGGATGACAAATACCAATAAGATCAAAGGTTTCTACCAATGTGGATCATGTAAAGCATGTCAATATACAGTTAGAACTAAAGAATACACTGACAAATATGGAAAGGTTTGGAAGATAAATGATTTCCTGAATTGTAATTCATCAGGAGTGATATACTGCCTATCATGTCCTTGCCCTAAAAAGTATATTGGTATGACCAGTCGTCCTTTTAAGAAAAGACTCTTAGAACATATTGGAAATATCAAAAATGCTGAGAAAGACCAAAAGAACAATAAGAAACTTACCACAGTTGCGAATCATTTTTTATTGTTTCATAAAAGCAATCCCAAACTTGTGAAGGCATACATTATGGAACAAATACATATGGGAATCCGTGGAGGTGATTTACAAGAAGAACTCCTGAGAAGAGAGACGAAAAAGATCTTTAGTATGGGTAGCATGGTACCTGAAGGCCTTAATGACTATATTAGTTATTTGGCCTTTTTATAATTTTAATCAATAAATAAACTATAACTATGTTATTAGACTTTGGTTTCCCGAGAGGAGAAATAAGAAGATCCATTCTATGAGCTACTAATAATTATGACAATTCATACGGTATTTTCATATGACTATTTATAATAAGATGCCCTCCCGGGAAGAAATATCTATCGTATATAGTAATACACATCAAAATACCTACAGTAATTAATATTATTTTTTACACCCTTACTCTTAGGATATAATATATCATAATCCTCCCTCTTAGGGAAAATTAACATAATATATTAATCAATATTCTAATAATTTTACGACCCTGAGCAAATCTATTTATTTATGGGTATATATCTCAGGATCACAATTGTGAACTCCTTAGTTAAGTTTTGTCTCTTGAATTTGGTTTTTAAAAAATTCTGTCTATTTACATTATATTGTGTTTTCTTTATCACTGATTATTCATCCTCGTTTTATGTTTAAGTACATAACTCGTCTTAATTATTATTATTGAATTAAATTCACTATGACTATATAATTATTGTTGAATGAAATGATATAGTCCTTATTATATTTTACATTGACACTTTATAATATCAAACTTAATAAATATTCCATTGCACCATCTCACATCTTTCCCATTCAAGAGTAACAAGATACAATAATATAACTGTATAAGATGATTAGTGTATATACTATATGTGTCAACTATACCTTAGAGGCAGCTTAGCGATGCCTATAATATGCGCAGGGCACCTAAAGTTAGATCCTATCTTTAGGTCATCTCATATTACTCTAATCCTACGTGTGGATTAGAAACAACTACTTGTTTATAAATATAAATTATAATTAATATATGTACCTCCCCAGGATTCGTTTTTCTTACCGTGACTTCACTACAGATCAGGGACAAACGGAACCCCTCCTTTTACCAAATAACATAGTTTCCATAGTAACACTCAGTACCAATAGAATCACGGGACTGATGAAACCTGTGATACTATGGGCTGAGACAGCCATCGATCATCCTTATGAAAGGGATTACGTGGTTGGATCCTCAGCAATGACGCGGAAAAAGGGATGTCCAGTCTATAGCTTAAATAGCCAATTATTATACAGGCTCGTCTTGCCTTGAAAAAGCATACAAGCGAAACGCGCGTCGGCGTTCGCTTTGTATCTCACACGCTGCTGTTAAACAATACCTAGTTTACTCTAAGTAATAAATATCATACCCGCTCATCCTAGCAAACTATGGGGCAATATAACCGCTATACAATGGGCTGAGAAAAACATCTAATAATCTTCAGATAGCATAGATATCAGCAAGCTTATTGCGCTTTATCTCCTATCAGACAGTATCTGTTAAGATAATCTTGTTATATAGAGTGCCGTTAAAATCACTGATTATCATATCCTAGTATACACGGCTGTTAACACAGTGACTTTACTATACAGCTCCCTATGGCCACTAAGACTGATTAGGAGGGCGGAGCTAGCTTCATCCTCCAACTCACCTTAGACCATTGTATTGCCAGCATAGGAGTTACTACCTGTCATGATCTTAGGAGTATATAGGATCACAGATATCATTTAGGCATGGACTACTATTTGTAACCCGTACAATCAATTATACAACCCATAGCCAATTTATATCTGTGAAATATTGTTAAAATAACAACTTCAATGTATTTGAAATCTTTACTGAATGATTAATTATCATAACAGCAGCCAATATTCTTATATCAAGATTCATCAATTTAATATTAGTAGTGAGATTACGGGCGATTTGCAGTAGAAACTGCAATTTTACTCTCACCTCCCTCACTTTGTTTTTATCCTTATATTTCGCTAGTTGTATCAAGATACTCCAATTTTTAATAATTACTAATAAAATATAAATTTTTACACTCCATACCCCGGAGTGCCCCTTTGATACACTCTTTCTCTTCGTTCTATATTTCCTAAAATCTAGTGTAAGGGTGCACCCTCTATGTATATTAGATTTATTCAGGAACTAATTAATGTTCTATTATATAGGGGTTATTGACTATAAGATATTATATATTAACTTAGTGCGGTGATCTCTGTTACTTATATTCAGAGGTTTCACAGCACAGAGAGCAGGTTAGCTATTGCAGGGCAAAAGTGCTATGACCAGCAGGGAGACTAAGCACTCCCTGCTTCTTAACCTGATAGGGTCTAATCTGAAATGGGGTCAAGAGCACGCCTCCAATGTCCACTCAATAGCAAAAATTTACAAGCCTGTTACTAGTAGGGATGCAGCAGCACAGTGAGAGGCATCTCAGTTGCCCTGCCAATGGCTGGAATGTGAAGAACCAAAAGCTCCTTCTGCAGACTATAGAAGTCACCTCCTACACTCAACTAATTACCAGTTCAACACTTTCCTAATTACAGCTTACCACTGTTGCTATTTGTTTGCTGTTCCTTCTGCTACACCAGTGTTACCATCTGCTACTGTACAGACTTCAGCCGTTAACTCTAGTGTTGACCCAAGCTTCCTTCTGCTATTTCAGTTTTGCCATCTGACTTCAGCTATTAACTCTTGGTATGGATTCCTCGTCCTTCTGCTACTCCAGTGTTACTATCTGCTGTTGTACAAGTCCAGCTATTAACTCATGTTTTTTGGTATGGGTGCAGGCCACCTTCGACTATTAGCATCATCATTTATTTATATGGTGCTGGTAAGGAAAGCCCTGCTCTTGGCTACCGATGAATGCTCTTGCAATGTATTGTGTGTGTAGTCTTTGAAGTTTTTAGCATGTGTGCAGGTCACCTTTGTCTATCAGCATTATTATTTATTTATACAGCTTTCAAGCACCTACTATAAACCTGTAAATTCATTGAGCAACTTCGACGTCTGCATTATTTGTTTGAGAGGCATGCTATGGTATCTGTAGCTGATGGGGAGTGCTGGTGCTGTATTGCCATTGGAGGCTTTTTGGGGTACCTCTTGGTAAGTTAGCTCTCAATTTATAAACACATATATGTATGGCCAAAAAATAGGGTCTCTCACTGTTTACAGTTAATACCACCCTATAAGCAGAAGCGCTGTTAAGTGGCGGGTGGCTTACCATGCATTTACAAATGAATACAACTGAGATTTCTGCATTTTTATATACAAATAGAAAGAGCAACTCTTTAGCTGGTTATAACAACGTGCTGGGGGATTTTTTCTGTCTGTACTTGTTCCTTGGTGGATAAACCCCACCCTTTCAAGCACCTGCTATGAACTTATAAATTGAGCAATTTCCACTTCTGTATTACTTATTTATATAGCGACAAATTATGGAAAGCCATGTTCTTAGCTACCGTTTAATGCTCTGGCAACGTATTGAGTGCAAAGTCTTTGAAGTATTTTAACATGGGTGCAGGTCTATCAGCATCATCATTTATTTATATCGTGACAGAAAATTACTTAGCTCTTTTCAATTAACTATCTACTCTAAATATCTACTGATGGCTCTGTCCATCTAATGACATCTTATTGTTACTGCCTTTGCACTCTCCTGCACTTTCATCATTTTTATTTCTTGCACATTACACTATTTTTTTGTTGTTGTTTAATTTATCTAATGGGCTTGCTTTAGTGGGTGGCATGACAGATGACATTGTTCTACATGTGGTTGCTGAATGTCGAAAATGCCAATTAAAAATACTCATATGCAAACACCACCTTTTTTTTCAAAATGATTTCAGATGTCACTGCTTCAAAAAAGATTTCTTTTACTAGAAAAACGTAAAATTTTTAATTTTGGTTTAAGCCACTAAATATACTACTTAGTTCAGAATGATATCTAACTCAGTCTATATACTAGTACTATTATATATGCAATGCATTAATAACAACCAGTAGTCACTTGTCTGTGTAAAGTCTATTTAAGATTGAAATTGAAAGCAATTGATCATCAAACTATTCTAGCTGACTAATCTCTACAGAACTGCTTTACAATAATGACACAATTCTATTACTTTCTATGTCCATCTTTCACCCTGAATGCTATTTTCAGACCCAAGCACTGCAGCTAACCTCTGTCCTTCATGCTGTCTGTTCTAAAATGGTACTTTAGAAATATTGAGTTTTGCAAACAAAATTTCCCAGAAATGATGTTTTTCTCGTTTTGAGTTCTGAATTTGGCGTGCAAAACCAAGCCACAACTCATTTTCACTCAGATCCCCAATGCCGGATTTCAACTAATCCGAACTGCTCATCTCTGCAATTAGCACCAGGCAAGCAGCTGCTGCTGCCTCGCAACAAACTTGACGCTGGAAGAAGCAGCGAGACCCAAAAGATGCTGATTGCTATTTCCAGACAACCAGAGGAGAGTGAGGTGCTAATCTCAACAAATCCTAATGCATTGGTAAATGCTACTCCTACTCCTTTTAGTATGTCATATATACCTTAACAGATTGCTAGTGAGGCTGTGACTCCCTAGATATGGAATACATTGTTTGCTTTTGGTAAAGTTTTAATGATAATGGGAAGATGGGCAGCATGGTGGCTTAGTGGTTAGCACTTCTGCCTCACAGCACTGGGGTCATGAGTTCAATTCCTGATCATGGCCTTATCTGTGTGGAGTTTGTATGTTCTCCCTGTGTTTGCGTTGGTTTCTTCCGGGTGCTCCGGTTTCCTCCCACACTCCAAAAACCTACTGATAGGCTAATTGGCCTCTCTCGGTCTGTGTGCATGTATGTTAGGGGATTTAGATTGTAAGCTCCAATGGGGCAGGGACTGTTTTGAATGAGTTCTCTCTCTGTACAACACTGTGGAATTAGTGGTGCTATATAAATAAGTAGATGATGATGAAAGATATGCTGTTCTGTTTCAATCCCTTTAAATATTTATTTGCACAACCAATACCTAAGCTAACTGCATAGTACAAGAGCCCAAATATTTTATATTGCATCACTGCAAAATACTACATCTCCCACTCAACTCAAACTAATACAACAGATCTCCTTAGAAATATTTATGGAGTTACTCATGGAATCCATAACAATATCCCTAATTTTAGGGAAAAATGGTCCACATAAACCCTACTGGCTTGACATAATATCTATGGATTTAACTTAATGGTGACATTTGCTCTGCCTTCCCCTTTCCCTGTTGATTATTGTTTTTCTTTTTCTCATAGTTATGTAATTATTTATGTAATTATTTAAAAGAAGGAAAAGAGTTTTAATATGAAACCATTATATGTAAAGAGTTGACTGTTACATAGAAAGAAGTTATTATTTTCCTAGTCACACTGGTTGGCAAGCACTGCAATGACCAGAGCGTGATCCTCAGAGATTTAAACACCCAGGGCATTGATTGATAAATGTAAATGGAGGCCCTATATTTAGTCCTGTAACAGAGAGTTTTTATGTTAAAATACTTGCAAGATTTACAAGAGAGTCCCCTATAGACGAACGCAATTAAATAGTGACAGTGTTGCATTCGAGCTTGCACTTACCTGAAGGGTTAACAGGGTTGTAGACCTGACCAATGATGTTAGGGGGAGGGTCTTGTGTCTTTGTATAGTATGCTGCATTTCCTGGTCTGAGTCACTCGGCTGGCAAAATCCTGTAGGAGAGCACGAGGAGACAGATAAGGATTACTTTATTCTTAAACTGTATTTTTTGTTTTTCTCTTTCTGGGTATCCCTTTTGCCTTTTCTTGTTGTGTATTTCTAGTTGTTTTTCACTCTTTTAAAACTCATTTAACCCCTTTTAATCTTTCTGCCTTGTCTTTTTATTCCTGCTTGGTATATCTGTCCCCGCTTTTTTCTACCCCCCTCCCCTCCCTCCGTTCCCCCCCTTTTGTTGTTTTTTGTGCTCGAGTTAGCTGTAGTATGCCCCGTCCTAGAAGGGCCACGGTGAGGCCTGTGCGCCTTCGCTCCCCCTCCCCAGGCGATGTCCGTCGCCATCTTGGGGATGGGGGCACGGTCACGGGGGACAGTAGTGTCTCCAGCGGGGCGTGGTGATGCAGTGGTGGCCGGTGGTTCTCTTACCTGCTCGGGGACCCGAAGCAGAAGGCGGTCCGTCGGGCGAGGCTCGGCGGGCAGCGCGCGCATGCGCAGATCGTGGCCACCAGCGACGGGAGTCCACCCCCGTCGCTGGAGCCGGGTCTGCGGGTGGGAAGGGGCACAGAGTAGCTGCGGGGTCTCAAAGTGCCCTCAGTAGGGTAGAATCCATGGGGGGGTTCAGGGGGCAGTCACCTCTCCCCCTCATCAGCGTGATGAGCACCCAGTTCACAGCGGGAGTTGTAGGCCACTAGGGGGGTAGGGGAGACAATTTTGAGCAGCACAGGGGTGGTAATGCCATTAACCCCCCCTGTGCTGGCTGCTAGGGAAAGAGACAGAGTGTTTTGTGGCCAAGCTCCACACCAGTTATTTTTTCCACCAAGCCCCTTTTTCACTAACAGCGCCAGAGGGTCAGCATGGGGGGCGCAATTCCAGGCCCAGCTCATGTCTGCCTGCAGGTCACTTTACCACGGCGGGTGGGGAAGAGGCATTTTTAGAACGCAGAGCCTTTTTTGCCCGCAACAGGGACGAGGACAGGGGGTGGGTGTAGTCAGGACCCTGTGGGGCCACGGAGGGATTGGGACACCCAAGGGCAGCCCGTGCTGAGGGTGGAGGAAGCATTTCAGTCTGTGGCCCAGACTGGGCGGTCTGCAAGCAGGGTGCAACGTCACCAGTTACCCCCTCCATATTATAGACAGGCTATGGAAAGCAGTTATCAGAGGTCCTCAGGACAAGGAGATATGGGAGAGGATAATTTTGGGTATGGTCCTCCCTCTGAGCGGGTGAGCGACAGAGTTTTTGATTATTATCATGGAGGCAGCGGCTCCCACCAGCAGGTTTTGGTGAGTCAAGGGGTCAATGTTGTAGTGGGCAACACACTAAGGGGTGTCACGCCTGTAAGGGACTGGGGTTTCGGGCCTGAGAGTGATGAGCCCGAGTACCACGCTGCAGCCCGAGATAGGCCTGGAGCTTCTGCGTCATTCATGTCAACTAGCGTAACTCTGCCAGATACTAGGGTGGTAGGGAATGTAAACGTTGGGTTACCAGAATCTCATGATGTGTTCTCTTCAGTTTCGCAGAATCAGGATATGGTGCTTCAAGGGCCGAGAGCACGGCAGGACGAGCCGGGAGCGGCAGCGAGTGTGTCTTCCGCAGGCACGGGAGATCCTTCAGTAGGGGCAATGATGGCTGGGACGGATGAGCGGTCGGTGGTCGGCCTTGCGGCAGGAGCTGGGGCAGATTGGGACACCACGGAGGAGAGAGGTAAGCACATCTCTTCTGTTACACACAAATCCTGTGTTGGTATCCCCTCAGTGTCTACAACAAGTTGTTAGGTTTCAAGATTACCTTAGTCAGTATTTACGCCGGCCTTCCTAGGGCGCGGAGTCTAACGGCCCTTCCGGTCTTCTCCGAGAACTGCCGCAAAGGCAGTGTGGGTTTTGCGGCCGGAGAACCGCAGGTCGCGGCCCCCAGGTTGAGCCTACTGACGTAAGGAAAGAGTTCTATGAGATGGACATGCAGAGGCACGGCCAGATCCACAGGGAAATTGATAACTGGAATCACTAACCGTATATTCAGAAGGTCGTAGTCTGGAGTAGAAACTGGTGGAATGCAGGAATCAATCCGCTGTACAGCCCCAGGAGCAGAAGCATAGTCCAGAATAGCCGGTTCGGTACACAGAGATCCATCCGTTATGCAGTACCAGGGATAAGGCAAGAGGGTAGTCTGGAGTATAGCCGGTTCGGTACACAGAGATCTGTCCGTTATGCAGTGCCAGGGATGAAGCAGGAGAGTGGTCTTGGATATAGCCAGTTCGGTACACAGGAATCAGGAGTAACAAGGGAGAACACCAGGGAGACCAAAGCACAGGAAATGCAGCCAGATACAGGTAACACGTTGCTCTGACACACAGTGTGTCAGACCAGGCCTGAAGTAGGATTTTGAATTCCCCGCCCAGATCAGCTGACCTGCCGCCGGGACCTACTCGGAAGTGCGGCAGTACGGAGCGGAGAATCAGCGTTGACACAGGTAAGCGCCGTGACAGTACCCCCCCATTAAGGATGGCCACCGGACAGCCTATAAGGTTTCTGAGGAAATTTGGTATGGAACCTCTTTAACAGTACTGGAGCATGTAGATCACGTGCCGGAATCCATGAACGCTCCTCTGGTCCATAACCTTTCCAATCAACCAGAAATTGTAGAGAACCTCTGGAAATGTGAGAGTTTAGGATTTCCTTAACCTCAAATTCATGATCTTGTGTAGAGACAGCGGCAGGAGGTCTCTTGGAAGAGGAAAATTTATTAATGACAAGTGGCTTGAGGAGGGAATTGTGACATACGTTGGGAATCCTCAAGGTAGGAGGCAATTTTAATCTGAAAGCTACTGGATTGATAATTTCCAAGATCGTTGAAGGGTCCAATGAAACGGGGAGCGAATTTCCTAGAAGGAACCAACAGGAGAAGGTTCCGCATAGATAGCCATACCTTATCGCCAGGAGAGAGTAATGGGGAAGGTCTTCTTCTCTTATCAAACGCCTTTTTGCTGATGGCAGTGGCATGAAGCAGGTTACGTTTGATCATATCCCACCTGGACGAGAAGTTTGACTACATGGAATCTACAGCAGGAATTCCGGATGTAGGCAAATCATTAACAGGAGGAACTCTTGAATGAAACCCTTGGAGAGCAAAAAAGGGTGAAACCGATGTAGAGTCATGAGAATTATTATTGTGAGCAAATCAACCCAGTCGTCATGTTTAGCTGAAATGAAGCATCTGAGGAATTTTTCGAGCTCTTGATTAGTCCTCTCCGTGAGACCATTACTTTGGGGGTGGTATGCAGAAGGAAAATTCAGTTTTATTCCACAAACACGAGAAAAGGCTTTCCAAAATCTTGCAACAAACTGGGTTCCACGGTCTGAAACGATGACCTCTGGGCAACCATGGAGGCGGAATATTTCCCTTATAAAAAGTTGTGCCAGCACCGGAGCAGATGGGAGGCCTTTTAAAGGTACGAAATGAGCAGCCCGAGAGAAACGATCTGTGACTACCAAAACCACGGAAAAACCTCTTGAAGGGGGTAAATCAGTGATAAAGTCCATGGAGAGATGACTCCAAGGACGGTCCGGAATTGGTAAAGACTGTAACAACCCATAGGAGGCTTGTCAAGGCACCTTGTTCTGAGCACAGGTGGAACAAGCCGTAACAAACTCCCGAACATCAGAGTGGATAGATGGTCACCAATAATTACGGGAAACAAAATCCAAAGTCTTCTTGATCCCGGCATGACCAGAGAACCGAGAGGCGTGAGCCCACTTGAGGAGTCTGGACCGAAGACAAGGAGAAACAAAGGTCTTTTCATGAGGAATCACTAGATGAGCAGGGGTGGTGGCCAGTATACATTTTGGACCCAAGATGGGTCTAGGAATATCCTCTACAGCCTCCATGGCATCAAAGGATCGCGAGAGAGCATCCGCTTTCTTATTCTTAGATCCTGGTCTAAAGGTGATGATCATATCAAAACGGGAGAAAAACAAGGACCATCTGGCTTGCCGAGGGTTTAAACAAGAAGCCATTTGCAAATATAGAGGTTCTTGTGATCTGTAAAAATCGTGATAGGAAATCTAGCTCCTTCCAAATGATGTCTCCACGCTTCTAAGGCTCATTTGATGGCCAGGAGTTCCCTATCTCCGATGCCATAATTTTTCTCAGCAACAGAAAATTTACGGGAAAAGAAACCACATGGAGACAATCTTCCAGAGGAGTCCTTCTGTGACAAGATAGCCCCCACTCCCACAGAGGATGCATCGACCTCAAGAAAAAAAGGAAAGGTAGGATCCGGTTGATGAAGGATAGGAGCTGTCGTGAATGCTTCCTTTAGGGAAGAGAAGGCCTTTTCTGCCTCAGGAGGCCAAAGTTTAGTTTTGATAGCTTTCTTAGTTAGTGCAGTAATGGGTGCGATCACTGAAGAAAAGCCTTTGATGAAATGCCGATAATAATTAAGGATGAGCTGGCTCGGATGTCTGGAATCCGAGCCCACCCGAACAGTGTGATTCCGAGTCAAATCCGAGCGATGTCCGGGTATTCCCGCTGATTCCGAAACTTAAAACGAGGCACTGACTCATAATTCCGCTGTCGGATCTCGCGATACCCGGATCCTTTAAATTCCCTGCTTGCCGCCGCCATCTTCACTCAGGCATTGATCAGGGAAGAGGGAGGGTGTGTTAGGTGGTCCTCTGTCCTGTGATTTCTCGTGCTGTGGTGTGCTGTGCTCTGCTGTGTTCTGCTCAGTCCAGTCCAGTGGTGCTGTGCCCTGTGCTCTGTCCTGCTGAGTCCAGTGGTGCTGTGTCCTGTGCTCTGTCCTGCTGAGTCAAGTGGTGCTTTGTGCAGTGCTGTGTCCTGCTGATTCCAGTGGTGCTGTGTCCTGTGCTCTGTTCTGCTAAGGGCATTGTTATTTCTAAATTATTCCAAAGTTATAAAAAATGTATTAAAAAGTTCTAAAAAAATAAATATAAAAAAAAAATTATACGAAAAAAAAAAAATTAGGTTGAAAAAATAGGTAGTACTATTTCAATTCAAAGTCACACTACGTTCACTATTGCAGCTGTCACAAAAATGAGGTAATACTATTTCAATTCAAATTCACACTACGTTCACTCTTGCAGCTGTCACTAAAAATAGGTACTGCTGTATAACTACAGTCCAGTGGTACTCTCCTGTGCCGCAGATAATTTGTAAAGGCTTTGCCCAGTGTGTGTGTGTGGTTTAGGGGTACGCTCTCTTGTGCTGCATATAATGGAGTACCAAAATTTGGAGGATAAAGTAGGGAAAGATCAAGAACCACTTCCTCCTAATGCTGAAGCTGCTGCCACTAGTCATGACATAGACGATGAAATACCATCAACGTCGTCTGCCAAGGCCGATGCCCAATCTCCTAGTAGAGGGCATGTAAAATCCAAAAACCCAAAGTTGACTAAAATTTCCAAAAAAAGAAAATTAAAAACATCAGAGGAGAAACGAAAACTTGCCAATATGCCATTTACGACACGGAGTGGCAAGGAACGGCTTAGGTCCTGGCCCGTGTTCATGACTAGTGGTTCAGCTTCACCCAAGGATCTAAGCCTCCCCCCCTCAAAAAAAATTAAGAGAGTTAAGCTGTCATCAACAACACAGCAAACAACTCTGCCTTCTAAAGAGATGACATCACAAATCCCCAAGGCGAGTCCAAGGGTGTTGGTGGTTGATAAGCCTGACCTTCCCATCACTGTACGGGAAGAGGTGACTCCATTCACCATTTGCAGCACACCCTCTGCATATGCTGGCAGGATCACCCACAGTGTAGATCCAGATTTGGATAATCAAGGTGTCAATGTTGTACACCGGGAGTAGGCTATTGATGTAGCTGGCGCTGTGGAGGAACTTGATGATGAGGATGCTGTTATGTGCGTATTGTCGCTAACCAATAACGATTGTCGAACCTTGAGTTGTGTTTCCAAAGCACAAAGATTTATTCGCAAATAAGTAGAATAATATGCTTAAGCGAAGTAATAGTAAATACAGCCGTTACTTATCGCAGGCGCTCTGGATCCAGTGCAGTCATTCAATCCTGAAGTCTAGGGACAAGAAGTCTGCACTCAGGATCACAAGCTGCTGCTTATATACACAATCACATACAGTAATACAATGTAGATGGAATAGCTTGCATCTATTGGTCCAGGTCTCAGGAAGGGCCAAGGGGTCGTCATCATTGGCCAGTTCATACAAAGGAATCCAAAGGAGGGGGTCATCTCAGCAGGGGGTATGCTCTGCTCTTCCCGCCAAGATTCCTTAGTCTTAAGTAGTTCATAATTCCCTATCATTCATAACTTGCGTATGCACTCTGCGATTCCCTCGCAGAGTGAACCAAACAGTAGGATATGTGACAAGGTTCATTATGATACCACTCATGATGTTATTCCTTCAACCCATTCCGTGTATTTCACTAATATGCATGTAACTCTGATATAACATATAAATACAACTATATTTCGACATAACTGACTATGTGTTGCAACTACCATTAATGTGTAATATTTTATAAGTATGCGTGTTTGTGCGAATGTATGGTAAAAGACCAATTACTGTTGCTGCCACGTGCAGTGGATGCGTACGCCCTTTGACGCCGTAGCGTGCCCTTGTACGTCATAGCGTACTGTACGCATCTTTTCAGACAAAGACAACCAAGTTTGCTAGACTTTAATTGAAATGACTTTTATCCAATTTACTGACTTCGACAATGCTGATGTGGTTATTGTAAATGAGGCACCAGGGAAGGAAACAGCTGTTGTCCATGGGATGAAAAAGCCCATCGTCATGCCTGGCCAGAAGACCAAAAAATGCACCTCTTCGGTCTGGAGTTATTTTTATCCAAATCCTGACAACAAATGTATGGCCATATGTAGCTTATGTAAAGCTGAAATAAGCAGGGGTAAGGATCTTGCCCACCTAGGGACATCCTCCCTTATACGTCACCTGAATAACCTTCATAGTTCAGTGGTTAGTTCAGGAACTAGGGCTAGGACCGTCAGTAGTCCAGGGACACCTAAATCCCTTGTCCTGTTGGATACATACCACCAACACCCTCCTCGTCAACTTCCTCCACGACTTCCATTAGATTTAGTCCTGCAGGCCATGTCACCAGCCAGACTGAGTCCTCTTCAATACGGGATTCATCCGAGGAATTCTGCAGCGGTACGCCTACTACTGCCACTGCTGCTGTTGCTGCTGGTAGTTGGTCATCTTCCCAGAGGGGAAGTCGTAAGACCGCTACGTCTTTCACCAAACAATTGACCGTTCAACAGTCGTTTGCCATGAGCACAAAGTAAAACAAAATTAAAACAAATTGAACAAATTAAACCAAAAGTATAATATAACTTATAAACACTACACTTGAAAGCTTGAGCCTTTAAATGAAAAAGTCACTCTTCATTGCACGAAGATTTTCAACAGGGACAGTTTTTTTGTTCCCAAAGTCAACAAATAACACTTTGACCCTGTCTGTCTTTAACATACTTGATGGGATCTCAATGATGAATGGTCTGTACCATGGTTAGAGGAGATATTGTGGCCCCGATACCAAATTGGGTACCGGGGCCACTCCACTACGCAGTCCAGATAGAGGCGTATCAGATATTAAAAAACGTTGACTGTTGCTGCCAAATCCAAAATTAATCAAAATGACCTGTCATCGTCTAAAACAAGAGGTATTGACACGCTCGAACTACACCCTGTATATGCTGCAGAGGATGTAGGAGCAGGCAGCTGTGCAGTGGAATTGAGACCATTTGAAGGAGGAGGTATTGTGGCCCCGGTACCAAATTGGGTACCGGGGCCACATTACAGTCCAGAAAGCTACCTGGGTGCAACGTTTTGGACTAAAAACAATATTGTGGGGTGTGAGGTGTTCAGAATAGACTGGAAATTAGTGGAAATGATTGTTATTGAATGTTATTGAGGTTAATAATAGTGTAGGAGTGAAAAACAAACAAAAAACTAGATTTTAGTACTTTTTATGCTTTTTTAAAAATAAATCAGAACCCAAAACCCTAAATCAGAACCAAAACCTTTCGTCAGGTGTTTTGGCAAAACAAATCAGAACCCAAAACCTCACGCTATTTAGAACCCAAAACCCAAAACACTAAAAGTGCCCGATGCACACCCTTAATAATAATTGCCAAAGCCTATGAAACGTTGGATCGCTTTCAGACCTATCGGCTGAGGCCATTCGGAAACCGCCTTTACTTTCTCGGGATCCATGCATAGTCCAGACCCAGAGATCACGTGTCCAAAAAAGGGAAGATGACCCTTTTAGAAGATACATTTATCCAAATTACAGAACAGCTGATGTAAACGAAGGCGTTCAAGCACCAAGGAAACATGATGGCGATGCAATACGATGTCAGGAGAGAATATCAGGATATCATCTAGGTAAATCACCACGAACTGGTAGAGAAAATCTTGAAAAATTTTGTTGATAAAGTTTTGAAACACTGCGGGAGCATTATATAACCCAAAGGGCATAACTAAATATTCAAAGTGTCCATCATGGGTATTGAACGCAGTTTTCCATTCATCCCCTCGTTTAATACGGATCAAATTGTAGGCACCCTTCAGGTCTAGTTTGGAAAAAATAACAGCCCCTTTTATTCTATCAAATAGCTCTGAGATCAATGGTAACGGGTACTTGTTATTCACAGTAATGGCATTCAGCGATAATCTATACATGGGCGTAAACCCCCGTCTTTTTTTTAACAAAGAAAAAGCTGGCCCCTACAGGGGAGGATGACTTCCGAATAAAGCCCCTTTCTAGATTTTCTTCTATGTATTTAGACATGGAATTGGATTCTGGCAATGATAAAGAAAAAACACGTCCTCTGGGTGGTATTTTGTCTGGTAACAGCTCAATAGAACAATCCCAAGGCCTATGGGGAGGTAGTTTGGAGGCTTCCTTTTCGCAGAACACATCCGAAAATGAACGGTATTGAGGAGGAATACCAGTGGACGTATGTAGTGATGAGGTTTCATTAGTGGTGAGTTTATTGATCCTGGGAAGGCAGCGAGAATGACAAGCCGGGCCCCAGGCCAGAACTTCTGGCGTGTGCCAGTCCAATGTAGGGGAGTGAAGTTGGAGCCACGGAAGACCAAGAATGAGAGGATTAATAGCCTCTGGGATGACCAACAAGGAAATGGATTCAGTATGCAGGGCTCCTATGCGGAGAGAGAGCTTGATGGTACGTTTCTTGAGTGATCCTCCACTGATGCGGTTTCCATCAATGGCTGTGATAGCAATTGGGGGATCCAACGGAAGAGTAGGTACAGACTAAGTCGGCTCTTATGAAGTTCCCTGCTGCTCCGGAATCAATGAGTGCTGGAAGAGAAAGCTGTTTGTCAATGGATTGTAACAGAACTTGGATAGAAAAACTAGAATCAACAGGAGAGGGAATACGTACACCTAACTTGGCCTCTCCATCATCAGTTAGGTTCGATCGTTTCCCGGACGCTTAAGACAATTGTTTAAGAAATGATCAGGTTCTCCGCAATAAAGACATAACCGATTTTTGAATCGCCTCTCTCTCTCTTCCTGAGAGAGCCGAGCTCTTCCCAACTGCATTGGCTCCTCCTCAGACATCACCGGACTTTGAAAACGTGGAGCCAGACGAAAAGGATAACGACAGGAACTCTCCTTCTCCTGAGAGCGCTCACGGAATCTGATGTCAATATGGTTACATAAAGAAACCAAAGCATCCAGAGAAGTTGGGAGTTTCACGACCTGCTAGTTCGTCTTTGATGTGGTCTGTCAAACCCTGCCAGAAGGTGGCTACCAGGGCCTCATTATTCCAACGTAACTCAGCTGCCATAGTACGAAATTGGAGAGCATACTGGCCTATGGTCATAGAGCCTTGGCGCAGATGAAGGATGCCAGAAGCAGCACTGGAAACTCTTCCTGGTTCATCGAAGACATGTCTGAAGGCCTCCAGGAAGGTGGAGCAGTTATGTAGTGATGGATCATTGTGTTCCCATAGGGGAGATGCCCAGGCAAGAGCTTGACCGGTAAGTAAAGAAATAATGTATGCTACTTTAGCTTTTTCTGTAGGGAAGTTCCCTGGCTGGAGTTCGAACTGGATATCACACTCATTTAAAAATATACGGCAGGCCTTGGGATCCCCATCGAATTTTGGAGGGTTAGGGATGCGAAGTTGGGAATTTGCCGGGAGAGGAGTGGCACCACCCTCCTGGGCAGGAGCAGGTTGAGGGGGAATAGGTGGCAGATCAGGTACCACTGCCTGGATTGCCTGAGCTGAAACCGCACCCTGAAGTGTGTCCAGGCGAGCAGACATGCTCTGAAGAAACTGAAGTAACTGTGCCTGGTTCTTGTCCTGTTCCTCTACCCGGGCAGCTAAGTGTTCCAATAGCTCCCTAGCAGAGGGGTTCCCGGATCCGTCCATCAGATAGATATGTTGGGGGTCAGAGCAAACTGTTAGGTTTCAAGATTACCTTAGTCAGTATTTACGCCGGCCTTCCTAGGGCGCGGAGTCTTACGGCCCTCCCGGTCTTTTCCAAGAACCGCTGCAAGGCAGGGTGGGTTTTGCTGCCGGAGAATCGCAGGTCGCGGTCCCCAGGTTTAGCCTACTGACGTAAGGAAAGAGTTCTATGAGATGGACATGCAGAGGCACGGCCAGATCCACAGGGAAATTGATAACTGGAATCACTAACCGTATATTCAGAAGGTAGTAGTCTGGAGTAGAAACTGGTGGAATGCAGGAATCAATCCGCTGTACAGCCCCAGGAGCAGAAGCGTAGTCCAGAATAGCCGGTTCGGTACACAGAGATCCGTCCGTTATGCAGTACCAGGGATAAGGCAGAAGAGTAGTCTGGAGTATAGCCGGTTCGGTACACAGAGATCCGTCCGTTATGCAGTACCAGGGATAAGGCAAGAGGGTAGTCTGGAGTATAGCCGGTTCGGTACACAGAGATCTGTCCGTTATGCAGTGCCAGGGATGAAGCAGAAGAGCAGTTTGGAGTATAGCCGGTTCGGTACACAGAGATCTATCCGTTATGCAGTGCCAGGGATGAAGCAGGAGAGTGGTCTTGGATATAGCCAGTTCGGTACACAGGAATCAGGAGTAACAAGGGAGAGCACCAGGGAGACCAAAGCACAGGAAATGCAGCCAGATACAGGTAACACGTTGCTCTGACACAGACATTGTGTCAGAGCAGGCCTGAAGTAGGATTTTGAATTCCCCGCCCAGATCAGCTGACCTGCCGCCGGGACCTACCCGGAAGTGCGGCTGTACGGAGCTGAGAATCGGCGTTGACACAGGTAAGCGCCGTGACACAAGTGAAGAATCTTCTGGGTCTGGGCACAGGCCCTGCAAGCTTATTAGACTGTTGCAGACGCAGCTGATAGGGAAGCGAACCAGCAGGCCCCTACAGGCTTTAGGGCCCAATATAGTCGTGCGCGCTGGAGATTCAGGGAGAGTCTAGAACGAGGCGTTGCTATACGGTATTAGGCCAAGTGTTAGAGATAAAATTAAAAGAGGAGTTTATGTTGACATGTTCACCTTGACAGACGAGGGAAAGAAAGGTTTGGAAGAAGCTGTGGATAAGAACGGAATGGGGGAGGAGAATTATAAGACATTCACCAGGTGGGTAAAGGGGTTTTGTAATTTTGCCACACTCTACGCTGACTATAGGCCGGAGGAACACGTAGAGGTCTGGAAATACTTACACCTGATTTCAGATGTTTACTTGAAGGATGGGCTAGTGATTTGGAGGGCGTATGATGAAATGTTTAGAAAAAAGATGACTGGTCGGGAGAGGTTACCCCTCGGTTTCAAGGATATTGATACATGGATGGATCTCATGAGGCCCAGTAGTAGAGGCAGGAGGTAACCAAAGCAAGGCGGTTTCCTGGGGCGGGGAGGGTGCAGCAGCACCTCCCCGGCAAAGGAAAGTGTTTTGCTTTTAATGCAGGGACGTGTCAGAGGGGGTCGGCCTGTAGATTCCGGCACTCCTGTTCCACCTGTAACGGATTCCACCCTCCACAGAATGCGGTAAAGCCAGACATGGGGGGGTAGAGGACGCGGAATTGCGCAGGCAGCTTCAGGTCAAGGCCAAATCCCCAATTAGGCTTGAGGAACTAGACAAGTGGCTTAAACTTTATGGTGGCAACGATGATGCCGCCACGATTTGGGAAGGTTTTCATTTTGGTTTCAGAATCCCTGTTTTAAAAAAATTAGAATTGCCATGGCCCCGTAATCTTAAATCGGCCCTTACATTCCCAGAGATATTAGACGAAAAAATAGCTAAAGAAGTTCGGCTAGGGCGGATGGTAGGGCCTTTTAAAAACATACCCATCCCCAACTTGGTAGTGTCCCCGGTAGGTGTAGTGCTCAAGAAGGCAGAGGGTAAGTTTAGACTTATTCAGCACCTTTCTTACACGTTAGGCGATTCGGTAAACGGCGCCATAGACCCGGCGATTAGTACGGTTCAATACCAGTAATTTGAGGACGCTCTTTCCCTAGTGCAGGAGTGTGGAGAAGGAGCCCTGATGGCCAAAATTGACATAGAGTCAGCTTTTCACCTGTTGCCGCTCCATCCTTATTCGTTCCAGTTTATGGGCTTTAGACACTGCAGCGGTTTCTATGTGGACCGTTGCCTACCCATGGGCTGCTCGATATCATGTGCCTTGTTTGAGAAGTTCAGCAGCTTTCTGCACTGGTGCATTCAGGCTGGAACCAGGTACAGGGGGATAACTCACTACTTGGATGATTTTTTGATCATAGGTCCAGATAAGTCCCGCGCTTGCTTAGATGTGTTACAATTAGGTCATGCCCTATTTACGGTGATGGAGTCCCCATTGCCCACGATAAAACAGAAGGCCCCACACAGTGTTTATCGTTTCTAGGCATTGAAATTGACTCGGTGGCAGGTTGTTGTAGGCTCCCGGAGGAAAAGTTGGAAAAATTAGAGGAGACGATTGGGGTCACGCTGGATTCCCCTTATATCTCATTAAAGAAAGTTCAGTCGCTCCTGGGGCTTTTTAACTTTGCGTGCAGGGTGATTCCAATGGGTAGGGTTTTCTGTCATAAGCTTCAAAGAGCCATAGCGGGAAAGAGTAGACCCCATGCGGCGGTACGCCTATCACAAGAAATAAGAGATGATCTACTTATATGGCAGAGGTTTTTGAAGGAATTTAACGGTAAAAAGATTTGGCCCACCCCACCGGTAAACAATGCTACACTGGAGCTTTACACTGACGCTTCGGGCGCGCAGGGTTTTGGAGCTTATCTAGGCGGACAGTGGTGTGCAGAGGCGTGGCCAGAGTCATGGCGTAGAAGTGGATGGGTTAAGAACATGAACTGTGGGTTGTGGCCTTACGAGGCATGCACGTGGTTTTCTGGTGTGATAACCTAGGGGTAGTCTAGTCCATAACTAAACAGAGTGCGTCCTCCCCGCCGGCTATAGCTCTGCTGCAACACCTGATACTTTGCTGTCTGGAGCACGAAATAACATTTAATGCACGACATGTCCCCGAGATAAAAAACGAAATAGCGGATGCTTTGTCTCGTTTTCAGTGGAAGAGATTTCGGGAGCTGGCCCCTCAGGCCAATAGTATAGGCATTCCCTGTCCCTCTTGTGTTTGGCAGATCATCACACCGGCATAAGAGGTCTGGCAGAACGCGGCCTAGCACAATCTACGTTGCGGGTGTATCGAGCAGCGTGGCTGCAGTGGGTCCAGTTCAGCAGCACCAAGGACCAGTCAGAGGCAGGTCAGCGGGATGCGGTCATGGAATTCATGTGGTTGAGTTATAATGTGGGCGCTTCTAAGGCTAGTATGTCATCTGCCCTGGCGGGTATTTTGTTTATGTCTCGGCTGAATGGCGTGGTAGATGTCACTAAGGGTTTTTTAAAATCTAAAGCGCTTAAAGGTTGGACGAAAGCGAGGCCAATCACAACAGAATCGTGGCACCCATTCACTATCCAGACATTATCTCAACTGATGCGGGCCTTGGCGGATATAGCGAGGGATGAGTATGAGGTCCTACTTTTTCGTACTGCTTTTAGCCTGGCATTTTTTGGGGCTTTCAGGGTTTCCGAGTTGGTTGGGCAAGCGAAGGCTCATGTCCCTGTAGGGTTGCTTACTGAAAACGTGCTCATACGGGGGGATCATGTGAGCTGTAAAATAACCAGTTCTAAAACGGATCAGGGAGGGAAAGGTTGCTGGTTACAGATGCAGGCCCAAAAAGATAGAGAAATATGTCCGGTAAAATTAACCACCCTTTTTGTTCAAATCAGGCCGGTTAACCCAGTTTTTCTAGTACACCAAAATGGGGCGCAGCTGACAAGATATCAATTTAATGCGGTTCTGAAGCATTCGGTTAAATTGCTAGGATTAAACCCTTCTGTTTACAGTTCTCACTCTTTTAGAATTGGAGCAGCCACCTCCGCGGCTTTGGCGGGGTCATCAGTGGAGGCTATAAAATCACTTGGTAGATAGAAATCCGCGGCCTATCGAGGTTACATTAGACCTAATGTTTAAAGAGTGAACAATTGTATCTATGTTTTATTGGCTTGTTGTTGTTTTCTTTTGTCTTTTTTTTGTGTGCCTCTGGGGTTTGATCGGGTTTTACCTCCGTGTGAGTAACTTACCCTTACCTAAATCCATTTCTCCCCGTTTTCCGTTTACTTTTGCCAGCTATTCTCCATGCTAGTCTGATGGGCTGCCTTTGCCAATCCCTATGTGCACCTTGGTGCTGTGTGTGATGGTCAGGTAAATATTGCAGTACTTAACACTTATCTCTTTTTTGGATACTGTGGTAACTGCGAGAAATATTTGGATCATCGGGCACTCTTACATATTCTGGGCAGCTAACCAGACTGGGGTTCAGACGAGGTTTACCAGTATGGGGAATAGCCGGGTTTATTGGTTAGGTAAACGGGGTTTGGTTTGGAGCAATCTATTGCCTTGGTTAAGGAAGCTGATAGAACGGTGGGGAGCCCACGATGTCCTAGTCATACACCTTGGAGAGAACGATTTAGGTAAAGGTAAATCCCTAGACCTAATTATTCAAATGAGAGAGGATTTGCAGTATTTTAAGTCAACATGGCCAACAATAATACTCGGCTGGTCCGCTATGATCCCAAGGCTGTCTTGGAGATCTGCAATCCCGTTAAAAAAGATCCTTATAATGGCGCGGAAACTTAATAGTGCACTCCGGAAGGTTATTAGGTCCCTCGGTGGATTTGTGGTGGATCACCCGGATATAACAGCAGATAGGGTGAGTCTCTATAGGAGAGACGGTGTGCACCTCTCGGACGAGGGGTTGCTTATTTTTATGGAGAGCATTTGTTTGGAGTTGAGGAGAGTGCTCGGTTTGGTTGGTGGCGGGCTGCTTTGCCCCTAGGGCAGCAGCGTGGGAGGAAGGCACTGTGATCAGCGGCTGATATATACGGCTCTACCGTGATTGGTCGCAGGTATCTGTCCCCTTACAAGGCAATCGGTAACTCTTGTCCCTTCCGTGGGGAGGGGCCTCGTCCGGCTCAGTGAGGAAGGGGGAGTGAGTAGTGAGGTGAGAGCAGTTTTCTCTGATGCCAGGTTAGGGCCGGCCAAGCAGTGGAGTTATGAGAGAAGTTGGTGGACTTAAGGATATATTGCCATGTCCACGCTTGGTTGGGTATCGCTGGAGCTGATCAGCAGTGCTCTTTCTCCGCCACCAGGTTTAATTAGGTTAATAAATTACGTCAGTTTGCCACTTTATTCAAGTCTCCTTGTCTTTATTTTATATAAGTTGGTTATCTTATTCAAGGTATGGTGAAGGTGATGAAGGGCATACACAGTGAACTATTTAACGAAAATTAGACGAGCATCTTCAATAAAATCAGTAGGTGGCAGTGTTATCACTCATTACATTTTCGCTAAGGCTTTGTAGGGGTATTTTTTGAATTCCTGAGTCAAAGCAATTTGAGTCTTTTTTTATAAATGATTTACCCTGTAATCTTTACCTGAAAATATGAGAATATTTCCTTAAATCACATCATACCACAACAATAGGTTTTATACCCCAATGTCCCCGGTGTCCCCCAAAGGATGCAAGAGAAAATAAGTTTTGTAAGTAATCATGGAGGCCTAGATAATATTGACACTAGCCTGCATGTAGCAAGTATAATAAGTAATATTAAAGGAAAACAATGGTGACAGTTAGTCTCGTTACACACAGGTTTCTTTTATTTATCATAGGTTCTCATTTAAGTTGTGAAAGATTAAAATCATCCTGTGTGAAAGCAGGATTGTCATGTCCGTTTTCTGGGTGTAATTTCCAGTCTAAAACTTCAGTTTTGTCATCCTAAAAAATAAATAAATTATATATTACAACAACATTCATTTTCAGACAAAGTGGTAACAGCTTATTGAGTATCACTGTGAAAGAACAATTCAACTTTCTAAAAAAAAAAAAATTAAAACAGCATTTATTTCCCACCCCAGCCTCATGTTATCTGTATGTTGCGAGAACAACCCCAAGATCCCTTCCTCCTGCACCAGAGGAACCCCTGAGGAAATCAGACCTCCACAAAAAGGGGGATTGATCTGCAGACCTTGCTGCTGTGGAGCTCTATGTCCAACTTTTACATTTTAGTACTGCACAATCTAACCTCATTAATGTCTTCAATTAATCATGAGAGTGAGGGGCATTGGGACTGTCTTTATTACACGTGTCCCTTTTGTGTGTTTGAATGTTATTATTTCATTACCCAAAGCCAGAAATACGCTTTTCCCCAAGTGTGAAACTGGAAGGTGCAAGAATTCAAATCATTTTTCAGAATGATAAAGCCTCAGAGCTAACTCATATATCACCTCCCTACAGGGCCGGACTGGGACTAAAAACCAGCCCTGGCATTTCAAGCATACAGGCCCATCTCTGTTGATGAGCATGAAAAAACTGGGTGCCGCTAAGGGTGTGGCCACATTATGCAGGGGGCGTGGTCAACATGGGGCATTGATACATACATTACATACATTATAATAAAACATTACATTTATCAGGCCCTCCCTATCATGCCACCCCTCCACCCAAGAAGCACTTTACAACACCCCCAGTCCACTGTACTTATCTATGCTTCTGATGCTGCCGACATCCATCAGAGTGGGAACGTCCTGTAGAGTGAGCAGGGAAGCTCTTAGTCTCACAAGATTAATAAATCTCATGAGACTTAGAGCTCCTCGGCTTGCTCTGCAGGCTGTGTCCTGTCCGGAAACTGGGAGTAGCTATCTGCTCCCTCCTGCTAACCAGAGCTGGACTCAGGGGAGTCTCAGGGGGGCCTAGGCACTTAAGACAGGGGGCTCCTATTATGTAATATGGTTATTAGACACATTTTCAACAAATACATAGGCAATACTGTGAGCACTACTGTTAGATGCACACAGTTCTGCCTTCACAAGCAGTACAATGTGAAGTAGGACATACCTCCCAATTGTCCTTGCAGTCAGACCAAATCCTGACTAAGCAGGACAGTCACCAACCAAATTCAGGACAGTTGGCAGACTGTCCTGCTCTCTCTTACCTGTCTTGTCATTGTCACCACTTGTGGCTGTTGGTGTCTTTAGATCAGTTGCTGCTTGTCTGGATCCTGGAATGTTGGGGGCCCTATTTGGAAAAAAATGGGTACATGAAAGTTAGAAAACTCCAAACAGCACCGGTGTTAACTCAATATAGCACCCACGTTACAAAATTAGGCCTCACTCCAGCCCCAACATTAAAATAATAGTATTCCAATTTAATAAATAAATCTATTTCCCTCCCTCCAAACAACCTCAGCAAGAAATTAAATAGCATTTATGTTTAATAAAAATAACCATTTCCCACAAACATCCCAGGCATTAAATAATTCATAATCACATTTAATAATTAGACCTCATTTTCCCCAAACAGCCCCACATTCACTTAATAGCACACATTATAGTCATAAACTGTCCCCCACACACATTATAGTCATATACTGTCCCCCACACACATTGGCCATTTTTATTCTCCCCCTCCTACAGCCATTGACTCCCCTGCAGACATTTTTAATCACCCCCTCTCCCCCCCGCAGACATTTATTGCCCCTCTTCCTCCCCCCCGCAGACATTTATTGCCCCTCTCCCTCCCCCTGCACACATATTCTGTTTCTCTCCCCCCTGCACACATATTCTGTTTCTCTCCCCCCCCTGCACACATATTCCATTTCTCTCCCCCCCCTCCCTGCACACATACTGCGTTTGTCTCCCCCCCTCCACACATTCTGCGTTTGTCTCCCCCCTCCCTGAACACATACTGCGTTTGTCTCCCCCTCCCTCCCTGCACACATATTCCGTTTGTCTCCCCCGCCCTCCCTGCACACATATTCCGTTTGTCTCCCCCCTCCCTGCACACATACTGCGTTTGTCCCCCCCTCCCTGCACACATATTCCGTTTGTCTCCTCCCCTCCCTGCACACATACTGCGTTTGTCTCCCCCCCCCCTCCCTGCACACATACTGCGTTTGTCTCCCCCCCCTCCCTGCACACATATTCCGTTTGTCTCCAACCATCCCTGCACACATATTCCGTTTCTCTCCCTCCCCTCCCTGCACACATATTCCGTTTGTCTCCCCCCCTCCCTGCACACATATTCCGTTTGTCTCCCCCCCCTCCCTGCACACATATTCCGTTTGTCTCCCCCCCCTCCCTGCACACATATTCCGTTTGTCTCCTCCCCTCCCTGCACACATACTGCGTTTGTCTCCCCCCCCCCTCCCTGCACACATACTGCGTTTGTCTCCCCCCCCTCCCTGCACACATATTCCGTTTGTCTCCAACCATCCCTGCACACATATTCCGTTTCTCTCCCTCCCCTCCCTGCACACATATTCCGTTTGTCTCCCCCCCCTCCCTGCACACATATTCCGTTTGTCTCCCCCCCCTCCCTGCACACATATTCCGTTTGTCTCCCCCCCTCCCTGCACACATATTCCGTTTATCTCCCCCCCTCCCTGCACACATATTCCGTTTGTCTCCCCCCCTCCCTGCACACATACTGCGTTTGTCTTCCCCCCCCTCCCTGCACACATATTCCGTTTGTCTCCCCCCCCTCCCTGCACACATATTCCGTTTGTGTCCGTCCCCCTCCCTACACACATACTGCGTTTATCTTCCCCCCCTCCCTGCACACATATTCTCTACACTTACCAAAGCACTGACAGCTGCCTCCACTGCAGCTAGTCCTACGCGGGAGCCGGGCCGGCGCACAGAGCCGTCATGACATCACACATCATGACGGCTACACACAAGAAAAATATAAATATATATTTTTTTTATTTAATCTGGGTATCGCAGGGACCGGACCGGCCAACACTGCCATCGGCCCTTCTGGCATTTGCCAGAAGTGCCAGATGGCCAGTCCGGCCCTGCCTCCCTACATGTATGCCAACCAACTCAGCCAGCTGATTTTATAACACAGATTTCGCTCCCATTCATAAAGCTTATTCATTTCAATTAAGTTGTGCAATACATGCAGTGAATCCATTGAGATGAATGTGCTATAGAAACAAATGGGCCATAGACAACAATTAAGCTGCGCAGCACTGCTTAGTGCCCCCCACCCCCACAAATCAGTACACATTCGGTTAATCTCTATTGATGTGTGATCAAAGAAGAGACTCCTGGGGCTTCTGTTACCACCAGACAATCCTATTGCGGCTAGTGTGGAAATCCGCATGTGATTGGTTGAGCAGTCCTGGGGAGTCCTGTTAACCAATTCATATCAGTTTACATTGTGCTTTGTGTTTATGTATTTTTTACCTGGACTACCCTTTGGATTAAAAGAAGATCTAGCGTGAATTTTCCTTTGAATTAACAGAAAACTATCTGAGTTAGATACCCCTTGACTGGTCTATAAGAAATAGATATAGTTTGTATTTAGGGGCAATTACTTCTGAATTACATTGTTTTTCTTTTATTGAAAGAAGATAGGTTTTGGATTTCTTTAAGGACATTTCTCTTTGGATTACAATTTTTTCTCTTGAAATAAAAAGTGATATTACTTGTATTTCCCTTTTGGATTACAAAGAAGAACATTTGGATTAAAAACTACAAGAATGTCACTGGACTAAAAGATCCAAAAATTCCTATTAGATTATAGCAGTGTAATAAAGTGGTGAAGTGGTATTGCTGAGCATTTTAGTTCAATAGAAAAATATTTAACCCTTGTCAGTGAGTGTATTAATTACTTATTTATACTATATTAGTATGGTAGTGAAACTTTACCACCCCAATGGTCTCAGTATAAGGGGAAAGGAGATTTGTGGATCACTATTATAGCATGATCAGTCCAAGCCATCTAGCGAGGTGCTGGTTTCCAGCTGGGGGACACGCTTCAACGCCCCCTTGTTTTATGTGGAATGAACCCAGGCTGCATAGCGATGTTGTGGTTATTGGGTTTTTTTTTTGGGGGGGGGGCACTCTTTTTTAAAAAAAAAAATAATATGTATTTAATAGTGAAGTTCTCCCATTCATTTCTAAAGCCTATTAATTCCAAAAGGGATTACATGCTAGAATGCACCCAGCGCATATGAGCTTCAGGTATACAACATGTGGACAACATATCAAATTCATGCGAAACACATAGCATTTATATGTATATTCACATGCCCTTTGGACTTTTTTTTTACGGAAAGCCAACACCTGGCCTAAGAATTAGTACATTATTATATTAGTAGTAACATTTTTATAAATAGTTATATTTAAATTTATTTGGTGTGTTTTGCCCAGCAGACATTTAATCTGTTTGCAGCTGTTTGCTTACTTTGTCAGATTTAAGGCAGCAAAACATGTCAAATGAGCAATCCTGTCTTCCAAAGATAAAATCACGGTTTATGTTCTGTTTCAATCCTCCTGTGAGATATATGAAAATGTTTGAGATTTAAATAATGATGCATTTCAAAATAGTATAAAGTACAATGACAAACTTTATCCATACTCACATAGAGGCATATTCATTAGGATTTGTGGTCACGATTACACACGGCTGCATGGGTCCCAGTACCGCAACATCACAGATTTCAGGTGCGCACAGAAATCCGGTACCGTAAAGACACCTTACACACGCAGCCGCAAATCCTAATTGAATATGCCCCTAAGAGCCTGAGTTAAAGTTAGGAACAAATCGAGCTACAAGGGGCTAATTTGCACCTGGACAAACTGTGTTATGGTAAAAGGTAATCACATGTATTTTTGCCCTAGAGAAAATACTGCCTGCTTTTACATGTAGCACACAAATAGTGGGCAGCTTTAATTTAGCACTGTAGTTTAGAGTTGAACTAGAATACTCCCCATTCTAACTCTAAATCTGTCCACACATTTTAAATTTGCTCCCTGCTGCAGTACAACACGTGGGTTAGCCAAGGTGCCAAAAATGCCCATTCTAACCTGATTTACTTCAATTCTAAATTAAACCTTCAATTTTTGTTTCTAAATAATAAAGAAATAAAGATAACAGTAGTATAACACATGACAAAATTAACAGCTATACAATTAAAGAACTGTGCTATTCATAGAGAAAATGTTCAGCTCTTTTGCAAACAGTCTGAACACAACACATACTTTAAAGCTTTTATAATTGACTGAAAAATCATTGTATCTTAAGCTGGCAGACATTGGTGCAATTAATTTCCAGTTGAACCAGTTATAGCACTTACTCAATTACCCAAGTAGGTGACACAAACTGCTGACACACTCTAGATTCACTCTACCATTCTTCCCACTGATAAGTCAACAACCGTCATATAAAAAGCTAAGGTTGTGTAATAGCAAACTAAGAACTGCACTGCTAACAGTTCAGATTTCATTGGGACAGTCACATCTTTTGTCAACTGAAAGGAACATGTCCTATAGCAAAGTGGAATTGTCTGGATGGATTGGGAGTGTGTTTTGGGGGGTTTGGGCGTGTACACCTACTAAATCAGTGGTCTAGTGTGTGTGCATGTACACTAGACCACATTACCCATGCTTGATAGGCATTTGGGAGATGCCTGATGGGCATGTGGGGAGGTCTGATGGGCATGTAAGGGGCAAATGGGGTAGTCTGATGGGCATGTGGGCAGGGCTGGTGTAAGTCATGGAGGTGCCTAGGTGACCTAACAACCCCCAGGTGGAAGTGGCACCTCTCCTGCTTCTTACCTTAGCAGGTGGAAGGTTGGGGTGGCATTATCTGTTCCTCAGACTGGAAGTGTGGCATTTAGCTGTGACATCATAGCCAAGCACCACCCTCCCAGCGAAATGACATTGTGTGTGGAATATGGGTGCATTTTGTGGAATTATGGAGCAAGTGAGGGACATGTGGGGGAATTATGGGATGAGTGATATGAAAATGCCGAGGTTGTTTTCAGGCTGTTCTTTAGTTTTTGAAACTAAGGTCATTGTGCACCTCTTATGAAGGTTGGAGAGCCTCACATACAGCCTTTGAAGTATTTTAGGTTTCCCATCAATGCATTAGACACTAGAAAATGGTTTATTATCAGCTTTCTGATTATTCCTGATCAAGAAAATTGTTAGAAATATACTGCATATTGGATGGTCAGTTTTGTGATCTCTAAAATACATGTTTCACAGTTCATTACATACCTGATACGAGACTGACAATTATCCCAACAACAACAGTCACAATAGTTCCCAGAATGCTGGAGTATAAGTATGATAAAGAATACCAATAATCAGCAAGTTCTGGCCTATTAAGAGACAAGGCAAGAAAAAAGGGCATTGTAGTATTTATCATAATATTTAATTATTAATGCATGAATAAAAATGTGGAACAGACACAGAAAGATTTTCCAAGCACAGATCACAAACTCACAGCAACATTTTTCTGCAATAAGTTATACTATATGTTAAACAATTATCAAATAATTCATCGCTTTTTTACATACAGATATGTTATTGTAAACGTAGTCCATGTACATTGCCCTCTGGTGGTAGTCATTAACACGGCACTAGAAATGCCTATATAGTTTAAAACAAGTTTGTTCAAAATGTTAAATCACTGTCCTGTGTAAGATCCAAATGGCACAAACATCTACAGTACAAAATTACGTCATTTACAATGGCCACAGTGAAAACACCTCTTTTAAAGTGGCAATACCCGGACCCGACGCCTGTATAATGGAATACAGGCGTGGGGTCCGGGTATTGCCACTTTAGCTGTGTTTTCACTGTGGCCATTGTAAATGACGTAATTTTGTACTGTAGATGTTTGTGCCATTCGGATCTTACACAGGACAGTGATTTAACATTTTGAACAAACTTGATGTGTGTTATATGGCGAGTCGTGATTTTATAATTGTCGGGCTTATAGTAATTGATATTGTCACATTGTTTTAAACTATGTCGACATTTCCAGTGCCGTTCTACCGTACCGCACCCTTTGCCCTCACACCACCACCTACATCCAATCACAGAACGCACTTTACATCCAGATTCACCTCAAAATACAAACACATTCTTCTACAGCCAAAACCATTCTCCTTTCCTTCCCCACAGCACTGCCTGTATACTGCCGCTACCATGCCCTGTCTTCCAGTAGCACTTTCCTCTGCCTGTGAGACTATGAAAGGAGATCAGTGGTCAAAATATGACCCATTGTGAGGATAACAGAATCTTTTCCTCCAGCTTATTTACGTTTTACACTTTTGCAGCAGGTAAAGAACCCTTATTGTGTCTTTATCGTAACTGTGTATAAATCAATGCTATTTACATGTTCTAACTGTATAGCAAAGTATCATTTTTTAACATATAAATACACAATAATATAAAAAGTGTATGTATGTGTGTCATACACACTGACACACACTAATATACAATTAAATGGTTATACACACTATTACCCAAATCTTAAAAGGAAAAACACACACTTGCCAAATCACATTCACACTGAATAGGAAAAACACACTAATTCTTTAAGCTACACATTTATAGTAATTTACAGTGGTCAAAGTGGGCTGGAATACTATGATATTTCATTCACTTATATTCCCATTACATTTTCCATATCACCAGACACACATACACACACACACACACACACACACTAAAAATCCCATTGTCTCTCATTGTATATATTATGATAGTAATACTAGGAATTTTAGTGTCCCGGCTCTTTCCACTTTATTTAGTTAACATAAAAGTTGGCTGACAAGTTCCTTGGGACCATGGGATAAATAAAAGAGAATGGGTGGGCCTCTATTTCAATCTAGCTTTCTGGCTAACCAATCTGGCAACAACCTGATTATAAGACTACAGCTGTGTATGTACCAGTGCACCTATAAATGGATGGCACGGCTGGCTAGATGTCTATCACTGTCTGGAGAAATCAGGAAATGTAAACTTGAATGAAAGATTGTTGATTGAAGAAACCTCCTTATTGTTATTTTTGTTTTCTGTGGGCTGGATGCTAGGTCCCACCACAAAAGAATGAGATACCCTACCTGCTAGACTGTATCAGATAATGACTGTTGAAACATGCCACTGTCTACCCCAATAGGCTGCTTTGCCTATCTAAGCTTTTACAAAGTTAAAATTGTAGAAGCAATGTATTTCTATGTAAAATACACATTTATGACATTCATATGTATGAATAGATACCTCTTTCATCTAGTTGGTTACCTTAAATGTGTTTCAGCTAATAGTTAACTGTGATACAGTATATCAAGAATGTGCACCCAGGTTATGTTTAAATAACACTGACTTTTTACCCAACACTGGTGTCTCGTGTAGTTATTGGGGTTATGCTTGGGCAGCACGGTGGCTAAGTGGTTAGCACTTGTGCCTTACAGCACTGGGGTCATGAGTTCAATTCCCGACCATGGCCTTATCTGTGTGGAGTTTGTATCTTTTCCCAGAGTTTGCGTGGGTTTCCTCCGGGTGCTCCGGCTTCCTCCCACACTCCAAAAACATACTGATAGGTTAATTGGCTGCTATAAAATTGACCCTAGTCGTGTGTGTGTATGTTAGGCAATTTAGACTGTAAGCCCCAATGTGGCAGGGACTGATGTGAGTTCTCTGTACAGCGCTGCGGAATTAGTGGTGCTATATAAATAAATAGCGATGATGATGATGCAGATCGCGAGGATGTTAAGAGCTTCATAAGTGTTTGGTAATCTACTTACAGTCTAGTTTAGTTCCAAGTAAATGCCTAGTATATAGTAATGAGGAATTTAAATAGGTCTCACAAATTTTTTCATTGCAAAAATGAAAAAAAAAAAATACAAGTAATATAAAGTTAATTTACCTCATACTGATTTCAGGTTGCATTATTGTGCTTAACATTGTCATTTCCGTTGTTGATGTCCAGTGGGTTTCATTTGTACTGTTGAAATTACAACCTAATGTAGAAAGTGATAAAGGTCTACTACTGTCAGGCAGTGGGGGGTAGATTTGAGCTCCTATTCCAGCCCATAGTGATATAGTAAATCCAACAAGCAAACCCACAATAGCACCCTGTGGAAGAACATATGTTGCTAAATTAGATTAGTATTTATTACTATAGTTAGTGCTAGTTTCTGAGTAGAGTTTCCATAAGTTACATATTACAAAAGATAGTTTCTATGAGGATTTGTAAAAGATATACATGCAGCATCAGACTCCAATGGCTGGTAACATCTAAACCCCACTAACCAGTCTCTATAAATGTAGTGTGCAGTAATATACACCGATCAACCACAGCATTAAAACCACTGACAAGTGAAGTGAATAACATTGATCATCTTGTTACTATGGCACCTGTCAAGGGGTGGGATATATTAGGCAGCAAGTAAACAGTCAGTTCTTAAAGTTGATGTGTTAGAAGTAGTAAAAATGGCCAAGTGTAAGGATCTGAGCAACTGTCAGGATCTGCTAGCAGCTTTCTGCATTGAATGCTGCTTTGTATTGGCAGCTCCTGCCTCCAGGACCTTGGACTTGTTACATTAATGTTTATCTGGCAGTTCCTCTATTCACCAGAGGTCCTGCTATTGTGCTTTTCCTTTGTCATTAATAGGGGTTAACCTGTTGCACCTATTATCTCCTGCACCTGGTGATTCCCTATTTATAACTGCCTCTCTCTATTACCTGTGTTGTTCATTGTTGTTTTGTTGCTATTCCTTATGGTTGTGTTCTCCTGCTTCTCCTGTGCTCTGGAAATTTCACATGCTGCTGCTGATATCACTACACCGAAATTCTCTACACTCAGCCATTCTACCTGCATCCACTGTATTCCTTTTCTCCCAGTATTCAGCTATACTCAGAAATCCCTGTGCAGTATCAGCAATATTCGGTTCGTACTATTTTCTGTATTTCTGATTAAAACCTGCTCAATAAACACCTTATTCTTTCATCACATCCCGGGCTCCATAGCTGTGATTTCCATTAAAGCGTGACAGCAACTTTGACAAGTGCCAAATTGTGATGGCAAGATGACTGGGTCAGAGCAGCTCCAAATAGGTAGGTCTTATGGGGTGTTCTCAGTATGCAGTGGTTAGTACCTACCAAAAGTGGTCCAAGGAAGGACAACCGGTGAACCGGCAACAGGATTATGGGGGGCCCAAGACTCATTGATGCGTGTGGGGAGCGAAGGCTAAGGTGTCTGGTCCAATCACACAGAATAGCTACTGTAGCAATTTAGCAATGTAGAAATTGCTGTAAATGTTATTGCTGGCTATGACAGAAAGGTGTCAGAAAACACAGGGCATTGCAGCTTGGGCGTAGCTGCAGACCGCTCAGAGGGCCCATGCTGACCGATATCCACTGCCAAAACCGCCTACAATGGACATGTGAGCACCAGAACTTGACCATGAAGCAATGGAAGAAGGTGGCCTAGTCTGATGAATCACATTTTCTTTTACATCACATGGATAGCTGGGTGCATGTACATTGTTTACCTGGGATAAAGATGACACCAGGATGCACTATGGGAAGAAGGCAAGCTGGCAGTGTGATGCTCTGGACAATGTTCTGCGCCGCGATCATGTGAGTATTTGTATACAATTTTTTTTTTCTTAATTTTTCTTTCTATTTGTGAAGTGGGGGCGGGGGGCTCCGGCGCAGCGATTATGTGAGTATAAGTCCCTCTTTCCCCCCCCCCTCTGTTTGCACTGAATGTCGCCCGAAATTCAGTGAGGAGCGGCACCCGGAAGAAAGAAGTAAGAAGAGAGAAAAGAGAAAATAAAATAAAATAAATACTAAGTAAAAGAGTAGAGAAACAAAGAGAGGCACAGGGGGATGAAGAAAGGGGGGGCATAAAAGGCATAGGGGGGTGAAGAAAGGGGGGGCATAAAAGGCACAGGGGGATGAAGAAGGGGGGGCATAAAAGGCACAGGGGGGTGAAGAAGGGGGGGCATCAAAGGCACAGGGGAATGAAAAAGGGGGGCATAAAAGGCACGGGGATGAAGAAGGGGGGGCATAAAAGGCACAGGGGGGTGAAGAAGGGGGGCATAAAAGGCACAGGGGGTAAAGAAGGGGGGCATAAAATGCACAGGGGGGTGAAGAAAGGGGGTAAAAGCAGCATGGAGGGCGCAGTGCGATCATAAGGGGGCACAGTGTGGTGGTGATGAAGGGGCAATGTAGTGTATGTGAGGTAGATGGTGGCTAATTAATGGGTGCTATTTTGTTCGCGGAGTAATGGTAGGGCAATGTAATAGTGGGGACTATTAATTTAAGATGGGGTGGTTTGGGGGCTATTGAATGTGGGGGTGAATTTAGGGAGAATGAGGTCTCTTGTGACTATGAATTTAATGGCAGTGATGGTTGCAGGAAATGGGTATATTTATGAAATGTAAATACTATTAATTTATTGCTGGGGCTGTAGTGAGGCCTAATTATAAAACGTGGGTGCTATATTGATTTAACAGCGTTGCTGGTTGGAGTTTTCTAAATTTCATGCACCCATTTTTTTTTCCAAATAGGGCCCCCAATATTCCAGGATCCAGACACCAGGAGCCACAAGTCAGGTAGGAGAGAGCAGGACTGTCCTGAATTTGGGTGACTGTCACGTTTAGTCAGGATTTGGTCTGACTGCAAGGACAGTTGGGAGATATGTCCTGATTCACATTGTACTGCTTGTGAAGGCAGAACTGTGTGCACCTAACAGTAGTGCTCACAGTATTGCCTGTGTATTTGAAAATGTGTCTAAACCATATTGCATCAAGGAGATCCCCTGTTTTAAGTGCCCTGGGCCACCCTAGCCTTAATCCAGCTCTGGTTAGCAGGAGGAATCTGATAGTTGCTCCCAGTTCCCGGACAGGACACTGCCTGCAGAGCAAGCTGAGGAGCTCTAAGTCTCATGAGATTTATTAATCTTGTGAGACTAAGAGTTTCCCTGCTCACTCTACAGGAAGTTCCCACCCTAATGGATGTCAGAAGCATAGATAAGTACAGTGGACTAGGGTGTTGTAATGTGTTTCTGGGGTGGGGGGTGGCATGATGTGGATGGCGAGGGCCTGATAAATGTAATGTTTTATTATAATGTACATATCAATGCTCCATGTTGACCACGCATCCAACATAATGTGGCAACGCCCTTGGCGTCATCGCCGCTGCAGAGCGGCACCAACAGAGGTGGGCCTGTATGCTTCAAATGCCAGGGCTGATTTTTAGTCCCAGTCCGGCCCTGTACTTGCACAAATTGTATGTCCTCCTCCAAGTCCTTTCTCACAGTATGAAGCACTAATTAATCTGCATTTTTGCTTTAGAGCCCAAAAAGGAATATAGAAATCCTACCCCGACATGTTTCATCGTTTCATTTAGTGTCTTTCTTCAGTTAAAAAGAGCAGAAACAGAGTTGTCCAAACAATTTTAACATTCTGTGAATAAAAGCATCTAGCAAAAATGTGCATTTTATACATCGAAACCCAACAAACAATATCACTGAACATTATAGTAACGATAGTGCAATGGTGAACAGTTGATAGTTACAAACAAAATGGGCTTTACTATGGACTAATCAATTAGTAGACTCATAGAACCTAGAACAGCAATAGTAAGCCTGGACACAGGAGTACAAGTACCGAATCTTCAATGAAGTACAGCACCTAGTTAACAGCAACGCTTATAGAAGGTGATCAGGTAACGCACTGGAAATAGGTTCAGCATCCATTCTGAGTCAGAAGTGAGTAGCAATTGTTTATGCAGGATTTAGGACTGATATAGTTCATACAGCAATAGTGTACAACATATCACAACTGTACAGATGAGAGACAACCAGGATACTCAATCAAAAGAGTCCAAAAGGCAAGCAGTAGTCAGAACAGACTTCAGGGTCTGTATAGCAGGCAGCAAACAACAGAGGTTAATACTAAGCAGGGTCAATACATAGGAGCACAGAAAAGGGTACACTGGACACTGGCCAAGAAAATTCCATAATCTGGCATGGTATATTTGCCCTGACCGGATCTTATAGCCACAGGTATGCACCCCGGCACCTGCATGACATCACACCTAATCAAGATACATATAGTATTAACCCTTCTTCTGTTTTCTTTGTCTTAGACCAACTACCAATGTAGAAAATGTCTGTGAACAATAATTTCTAATATTGTGCCTTCTTCATTATGTATTCGACTCTAGGGGGTAAATGTATCATACTTCGGTTTCTTCAACTCGCTGGAGTTCGGCAGGATGACAGCTAAAATGTAAAGCGGCGCTGCCTTGTATAGGCAAGTTTCCCTTTACAAGGCAGAGCCGCTTTAAATTTTATCTGTCATCTCGCCGAACTCCCGTGAGTTGAAGAAACCAGAGTATGATACATTTACCCCTAGGCCTCTGAGGCTCGGATGCCTTCACAGCTGACACAGTTTGTGACAGTTTCCCCATGAAATATATTAATCTTGTTGTCCTCTTGTGACACAGATTAGTACAATAAATGATCAACCACATAATTTAAGTCCCAGCCTATCTATTTATTAGCCTAAACATCATTATAGAAAGTTATCTCTCCTTAAATTAAAGGTAAATTTTCTAACACAGGGAAACAATGGATAAAAAACAGTTGACATTAAATGGAAGCATCATTACAAATGTATCAATGATGATGGGTTACAGACTAGGACGCCATTACAAAGCATGGACATACAACACACACAAAACATTTATTGTACCTGTTTCAATTACTATAACTACCATTAATCAACAAGGTAGTAAAACAAAGATCAGAGGCTGTGGAACAGCAGATTCATGAACATAATTAATTATGAAAATAATATTTGCAAACATGTATCGATAAAAATATTGAAAGATCAGTCTTAGACTTGAGGCCCCTTAAACCTGGAGAGGCAGAATGGGGGAGCAAAGCTTAAGTTGAGTACAGTAAGGGGGTCTACATGTCAGTGTAGCATGCCCCTCATTAGATGCAACGAAAACCCATCCCCAGATACACTCTTTGAAGTGTATCTTTTGCGTGTGCCTAAGGCCTGGTGTAATGATATGTGATGATGGTGATGACACCAGCAGCGCTATCTAGACACTTCTGATTGGCTGTTTACATATTGACCCCTCCAGCACATAGTACTCTAGTCTTTACCCGCTATATTATTATTATATTAGGTTGCTGCCGTCTGTTTACATTTCTTCTTTGTCATTGCCATTTGGAATACTGCAGGAAATTTAATTTTTAAATTGTTAAACCACAGATGTGGGGAAGTTTGAATTTCATTACATTTTATATGAAAAGGTTACTTTCATGTATTAATAACACTATTAAAAAACACTATTCTCTCATGTCTGAATACCAACAATGCTCAAAATTATATAAAACTGAATCTAGCAGATGTACAAAGAGGCTGCTAACCTAAAAATACACACTACCAAAGTAGAAAAAAAAAATAGCGCTTTAAAATCAGAGGTTTAAGTTGGCAAGGATAAATTATACTAGATAAAAATTGTGCCTGTTAATCGTTAATAACAATATAACTAAATCAGATTAGAAGTTATTATATACAACTAAATGCGTTAGAATTATTTGGCACTAAAATTTGTCCATATTCTGATTCTGACTCCATGTTACATGGACTCTTGCACTTGAGAATCGCTTTGTTTGATGATTGCAACACAGAGGTGATGTAGAGCAGACATCACTGCAAGTATTCTTCCTAAAAACTTTCCTTCTCTTTCCTTTTCCTTTGAAAATGAATTCATTATTTCACCATTAACTATTGTATTATCTGCATTGGATGATTTAAACATAATTACAAAACAGGTTAAAATTACCATTATTGGTCACGTGTTGTTAAGTTGAATTGGGGTAGGCAATTAATGAGAATTAAGAAGTTTCATCAGGGACCTCATAAAAGGTACGCCAAGGACCATCTCCTTTTTTTAACCTTCCCTCTCTCCTTCTATTGCAGCCCTAATCCAGTCCCATTTTCCCCTTTTACACACTCATTGATTTGCCTGACAATACCAATCCCCTTTAATCGCCACCATAAATCATATCACAATAATCCCTTGAGTTTCCCGATTCCCTGGCTGACATCTCCGCCTTTCCCAATTACCTCCCCTAATCCTCCCCCCTAATTGAATTTTCATTTGATGGCAGAACAGTGAAACGCTGGAAGATTGAACCAAAGAAAACTTCTCAGTTCAACACTACCAAGTGCATAGATCTCCATCCCTCCTCCATACATCTGTACTGCACTAATACATAAATAATTTCTGTGTATATCACACTATGCCTGCTGTCCCACACCTGAACTGCACCATTCCCCCATACTTGTGGGCTCTTCCACTTTCTACACACTCCCTGCCCCCGTTTTCTGTGCTCCCCAGGTTTTCAGACATTTGAGACTTAAAATGCAATCAGTCTCCTAACTAACTCTTTTTTGTGTATATTAATTATTACTCATAACTATCAATACTTTAACAGCCTTGAGTGCATAATTAAGGGTTTAGCTCGCAACATTTATCGATTGAAATTAGTATGCAAAATCCCTTATCACTGCAGCACTTCTAAATTACTGTAATAACCTCAACAACTGTAATCTTACAACCGTCCATTACTGATAATTTGATATAATATTTTATAAACTTGCCTTATTCTGTGTTCCTCTATAATTATCACAGCTTTAAAAATCTCTCCATCCATCCCTCTTCTAAACATTTCACCTTCTATGACTTGAAAATATACAATTTGGGTAAGTGGTGGTGTCCTATATTTTCTAGGTGAGAGGGAGTCCAGGATATGGTCACATTCCTTCATAAACCAACAGCTACTGTAGTGTTGTATAAATCAAACCCCTAAAACGGGTAAACAAAATCCCTGCTCTCCCTCTCCACTGCTTTCTTATAATGATTTCTGATTTCAAGTAAGAGTTCCAGTGTCTCTCCTAATTCCTCCATCTCAACAGCAGATAAAACATTGAAGGACATCTCCCTTAAAATAATGTCTTGGACGAACAAAGATCTGGAAAATCTGCATCCTTAAGACAGCTTAATATAGCGCTGGCAAAAATACATTCTAATACCTCTAGAATCAAATCCTTAGAACAATGCACCAGGGCACACATTCCTTATTTAACAAAACAACTGAAGCAAAGGCAAAATCTGTCCAGACTATGGTGGAAAAAGTAGATGATTTGGCGAATCGCCACCATCTACGCTTAATTGGAATTCCAGAATCCATTAAGGGTCCAACTATACTTCATTATCTCTGCATACTAATACCTTAAGCCATAGGGTTTAAAGCAAAATGGACACTATCCAAATCGAAAGCATCATCTGGGTCATGAGGAGGGCAAAATAAAGAGGCCCTAACCAGACTAGGACACCTTTACAAAGCATGGATATACAACACACACAAAACATTTATGGTACCTGTTTCAATTACTACAATTTCCATTAATCAACAAGGTAGTAAACCGAAGATCAGAGGAACAGCAGATTCATGAACATAACAAGTTAATTATGAAAATAATATGTTTGTTCTTCTTGCCCCTTACCCAATACTCCCCCCTCTCCCTACCTCACCTTAATACCTCACCCATCACTTCCCTTATACCCCATAACTTACTATTAAATCTACATAACCTGAGACGGAAAAGAAAAATCACTTTAACCTTTACCATATACTGGAAAAATTTGCTGAATATAAAACACCAAGTAGACAATAAAATTGTATGTTTATATTAATGGTTTACCAATGTGTTCCAATACAACGGCAGAGTATGTCACTTTTCATTAAGATACTTGTTAATCAAATGCATATATCCCTGACTCTCTGTATTGTACAACTTAAATGGATTTAAATATATATATATATATATATATATATATATATATATATATATACACAAGTTAACCCGTGCATGATACTTATGCATTCTAGTCAAATCAAGCTACTTAAGGTGTTAAAAAGGTTCTTGTCATGCATTTGGGCCTAGCCCAGGCCTCCTCAGGGGAAGAGCGTTACTTCCCAACGCAAGCGCCCTTTTTTAACGTGGTTTTGTCCACATGTCACCACCTCATCATTTTTCTCCATCACCCCATCCTTCATCTTCATCGCCACATCCTTCATCAAGCTACTTAAGGTGTTAAAAACTCCCCACTGTCACCCCCGGCAACCACCAACCACTCCCAACTGTCACTTCTCCTTCAAGAAATATATAGGTCAGTGTATAACTCTGCCCAGCAGGTGGCGCTGCAGCTTGTTTTGTTTTTTTTTCACACACGCCACTAGGCATTTATATAGTAGATATTATGGCGCTTGTTAATTAGACAGGCACCTCTTAAATAAACACTAGCCACCGGTCATTCCAGGAAGGATTTAAGCCTTATTTTTGATACAATAACTAACATTCTCATCCCCAAAATGCTTGAAGTACATCAGCTTGTAGACCAGAAACTGACAGCAACTGGCTGTGAGTCCTAATTACACACTGGGTACCTGTTAAACCCGTCACTTGTCGGAGATCTGATAGCGATTTTCTTGGTGACAATCCCCGACTCCCTTCCAGTACTGACTTCTCAGCCAGCACAAGTTATGTGAGAGCTTCCATTTTTTTCCTCCCACAACTAAGAGCACAGGAAAGAGTAAGGAGGTTGTGTAGGCTGGCATACGATGCAATAAGAAGCATATCTTACAGTGCTGCTGGATTCTGTGCCAACAATGACACTCATTGCTGATGTAGCAAATGTGTCTTGCATTAAATTTACCAAATAACCAAAATCCTTCCTCTGGAATGAGTTCATGTTTCAAGTGGCGCCCGCATTGTTAATATATGTATTACTCACCAAAGGATTGCAGAAAGGGACAAATAACCCAAGGGAAAAGAGTCCAAGTAGTGGACCTCCGACCATGGCAAATATAGATAAGGCTGCCTGCAAATTAATAAGACAGTACATTCATTTTGAGTTATGATAGTGTACAGTAAAAAAACAGTATAGAAACATTTTATCAAGACTAATTCAATCTCACACTTGCCCCACTTTACTTAGAAAGTGAACTAACAACCAATGTTGAATACAGGTGTATCTTTTTTTAAGTTGGATATGACTGATAATTAAACACCTTGTAATCAGTTAATTTATGTTTTATTATGTGTTGTCATGACTCCTACCAAAATGGTGTAAATGATTATAGGAAACATGTTGATTTCACTCCAAAGAACCCTAGAATGACACGACATACTGTTCATTTATTAAAGCAATAAATAGCACAATACCATTCCTTTACACTCATTAAAGGGAAATATAAAAGAAAATGTGTGCATTAATGCAGTTGAATGACTCTAAACAATCTGGTCACATGTGCTGATGTTCAGCTGAGATTACTACATTGAACTAATGTGATAATTATTTCCTCTATGGGAATTATACTGTCTGTATTCACTGACTTTTTGTTATATGTGCTGACCCGAAAATACTACAATCAATGTTCAGGTCCGGCCAATACATGCAACAAATGCCAGTGAAAAGACCCAGTGCCTGATTCATCTTCGAACGCAATGTGAATGCAGCTTGCTTTTTACAAAAAACCCACTCATAACTTGCACAATCATCCGCCCGTACTCCCCATATTGGGAAGTCCTCCCAGACTACTGGAAGAGTAGGCAAACCTCCCGGATCCTAAAAAATGCCAAATTTCACGGCAATAAATATATCAAGGTAGGGCTTAATCGCGTTATTAACCCCGCCCCCCACTATTCAATGCCGTGAGTCTCGCCCTTTTATAGTGGATGACGCCTTCTACCCCTGTCACGTGACCTTTCCTCAAGGATCTCCCGAAGGACAGAGTCACAAAGTCGGAAAATATGATATAACCACGCTATACATTACTTGCCATATGCAGACAGACAGAACAGAGTGCAGGATATGCACAAGCATATGTGCAATATAAAGTCCCACCAGAACGCATGCAAAAAACATTTTTTATAAAAGCAATATGTCTTTTTTTTTTTAACATGGAATACATAAATCAGGATGTTAATGTGTACTGTACATAAAGCATTTTTACAGTTTATCTTACTTGCAAACACATGTTGTGGCATGCATACGTGTCAGTCATTAACACCTGACTTGTAGTTTTTGCAAATGATACGGCTAAAAAAATGTTTATGTAAATAACAGATGCCCAGAACTTGAATTGGACGAATGTGTGTGTGCTCGACTTCTTCACGCCCTTACTGTGCATTGCCTATGGGCCTCCGCCCATTCCCATCCCCATTCTGCCCTTTAAGTTGTATGCAGTTAGAAGTGTCATTTCTCATTTCATTATTTCACCTTTAGGAACAGTTTATTTTGGCAGCTGCCTACTCTTATACCACAGTTTTCCTTTCCAGTGTGTGTTTTCTTGCATGTTTTAAATGTTTTTATAATGTATGTATACATCTTTGTTTCATTTGTTGCATAGTTTGGTGTAATGATAATATGAATATTTTGTCTTCATTTTTCTGTTTTTATACTGAAGATTGCACCCTTATTTATATTGTATAATATTTAAGTGTAGTCCCTAACCTATTCTTCGTTTGGATGGTTTGGAGCTAAACACAGCTCAAGCTTGCCATATCATCAACACTATTGACACTGAGAACTGCCGTTGGCATGCAGACTTAACATAATATCACACAGTACACAATAATAGGGCATAATTACTCAAGCTGTACAATTGCATAACTGAAAAATACATAATGATGTGGCTCATCTTATAGTAACAAATGCACAGAGACTGGAAGCTCTATTAATTGGGCAATGATCATTTCTGTTTCCACTGCTGCATTGAAACATTGTTTACTGACAACAGTTTAATTTATTAGCAATGCATGAAACAATGTTTTTGGGTGGACTCAGAGTAATGTCAGGCAGGTATATCTATCTATCTATCTATCTATCTAGTGGTCGAAGTGGAAATATAGAAGTAGCAGTATGAAAAATGTAATGGGAATGTAAGTGAATGCAATTTTATTGTTTCATAGTGAAGGTAGTGGGAAAGGTGGCAGCATGGCATACCACCATATATACCGTCACTTCGACACACACACACATTGAAGTGAAAATTTAGAAGTGACACTTCTGCCTTACAGCACTGGGGTCATGAGTTCAATTCCTGACCATGGCCTTATCTATGTGGAGTTTGTATGATCTCCCCGTGTTTGCGTGGGTTTCCTACAGGTGCTCCAGTTTCTTCCCACACTCCAAAAATATACTGGTAGGTTAATTGGCTGCTAACAAATTGACCCTAGTGTGTGTGTGTGTTAGGGATTTTAGACTGTAAGCCCCAATGGGGCAGGGACTGATGTGAGTGAGTTCTCTGTACAGCGCTGTGGAATTAGTGGCGCTATATAAAAAATTGGTGATGATGGGGATGAAGTAACGGCATGAAAAATGTAAGTAAATGGAATTTGATAATTTTCCAATCAAAGCAGTGTGATGTTAAATACTTTCGTGTCAGGCAAGTTTGCCTGATGAAGGGGCCTCTGTGCTCTGAAAGCACACATATATATTTTTAGGACCACCCTATAAGCAAAAGCGCTGTGGAGTGGCGGGTGGCTTAAACATACTTTTGCAAATGTGTACAACTGAGACTTTTGCATTTTTATATACAAGCAGAAATGGCAGCTCCTTCGCTGGCTATAGGGGTGTGCTGGGGGATTTTTCTCTGTGTATGTTCCCTTTAGGATATCCCCACCCTTTCAAGTACCTGCTATAAGCCTATAAATTGATTGAGCAACTTCCACTTCTGTGTTATTAATTTGTTGTCTGGGATTAGTTTGTAGTGTTTGGGTGGAAAATAAAAGATTGCATTGTACTTGTGGGCAGGGTGACTGACGCCAGCTAGTTGCCGGTGTCTGGAGAGGGAAACTGGCATTATCCACAGTTAGATTGCCTGGTGCCATCCTTATGAAAGTTTGCTGTGTTATTGTAATGGTTTTCAACAGGAAGTTGTTCGTGTATGAATAACCTAAGGGTGCCCGTGTTACAAGTGGTGTCAGAAGCGGTATCGCAAAGAACAGCAAAAGCACAGCTGTCCGCCCAGCCAACCAGATGCAATGGTGGTCAGTGAAATGTATTGAATGAAACTATCACACACCAAACTGTTTAAAAGCTGTCGGTTACAGAGGGGAGATTGCTGTATTGCAGAAAAAGCAAATATTGTGTATGTGGAGAGACAGAGAAAGGAGCAATATTACTGTGAACCGTTAAGCACCTGTTTTGTTTTCCAAAGAAAGCAAAAGTTTTAAAAATTGCTTGTCATTGTAGTGCCACATCTTGGTTATTCGCTGAGCTGTGAGTTGGTTGTGTTCCATAGAAAAAAACCCTGCCAATGCAAATTTTCTTTACTTCAACCAAGATGGGCAAGAGAAAGAATAAAATATGTCAAAAAGAAAGTTCTCAAACAGGTGTGTCTGAAATTCAGTCCCAGCAGGAAAATTTGGAAAACCTGCATGGAAGTTTGCAGAGTGAAGATGAAGTGAGCATATTCATGTTCTCTGCACGAACATGGTGTTATCTGAGTCAGATTATGTGGCCAGGGAAGAGTATGATTGCCTGGAGATAACTTTTTGAGAGAAAAAACGCTGTCTTATAATATAAGTGTGGAATTTAAAGCAACAGTATTATGAAAAGATGAAAGCCCAAGAAGCTGTTTCTGAGTCCTTGAGAAATGAGGTGCATGCATTGCAAGATTTATGTGAATAAAAAGGAAAATCAGTGGAGGCAACTAAAGAAACTGCAGAGAGTTTGCAGCAGAGAGAGCAGGAAATTGTGGGTTTTGAATCTTTGAAAGGTGAGTTGCAAGAAGGGTATGAAGAAAGGGGAAAACCAGTGGGAGAAGAGATAGCAGCAGAGAAATACCAAGAAATGGCTGCTTTAAAACAAAAGCTTGTCATGGTTCAGCAAGAGGTGCACAAGTCAATAGAGTCTGTAAAGGAACATGTGGAGTGTTCCCAAAGCATTAGGTAATTTAATATATTTAAATTAACTTTATCTCTAATTTTAGATGCTTTTTATTGCTATTTAGCAAACTACAAATATATAGTGATGCAAAGATATCAACTTTGTGTCCCTCATCTATCCCATGTCTAATAAACACATACACATAATGGGACACACAGACACAGACACATACATATACAAACATACATGGAACACAGATCTTGCACTATTACTGAAGTAGTAAAAGGATTACTTGCCTGCATCATAAATGCTTTCTGAGAATGACATGTGTTATAAATAAATGAAAGAACTCTAGGGGATAAATGTAACATACCCCGATTTCTTCAACTCGCAGGAGTTCGGCGAGATGACAGCTAAAATTTAAAGCGGCGCTGCCTTGTAAAGGGAAACTTGCCTTTACAAGGCAGCGCCGCTTTAAATTTTAGCTGTCATCTTGCCGAACTCCCGTGAGTTGAAGAAACTGGGGTATGATACATTTACCCCTAGGTTTTGTTCCCTGTGCTGAGAAGTTCCAAAATAGACCTTTCCCTAGAATATTTTTCCCAGAATCTCCAGCACCCCCCTGCCAAAATTTGCAAATGCACAATGATGTCCCTTTGCACCACTCCATCATAACCATGCGCCTATTCTGATCCCTGCTAAGTTCAGAGTGAGGACTCGGAATATAAGGGGACATGTTGCCCATGCCACAAAAATATTTTTTGGGTGCGCTGGTGGGCTTACTAGACATACCATATTCTGCCAGTTCTGTGTCTAAGCAAAGAATACATAGAATGAGCTACTAAACATTTATACCTTTGTGGACAGGATGTAGTTGAAATGTTGACAATGAGAATGCCGCCACAATTAAAAGAACAAAATGGTGTTTTACATTAATTCATAAATAATAAATTACTATTACCCCCCAACCACCAACCAGGGGTGTGGGAAGAGCCCTAGTGCTTTCAAAACAGAAGAAAAGAGGAACAGAAAGGCTTGATTTAAGACTGGTTCACCATACGGCCCACATTCAAGATGTTAATTAATGTTTTTCATCTAACCGGAAAAAGTTTTTTTAAAATATAACTTTTGTTAATTATGAAATTAAAAATATATGTAGTTAAAAGCAGCGAATTTTATAAGTGATAAGTGAAATAAAAGTGATTTTAAAATTGCTGTGTGTGATTCTCGATCTATGTAGTCTCACATAATATAGTAAGAATTTAAAGATTCAATCATCCATTAATTTATGTATATAATATAATTCCTATTATGGCCTGATTCTCCTGTTCGTACTGTTGTCTCGTCCAAAACCCCAATAGTTTAAAACTGACTTCCTTTCATTAAGGGATTTGTCCGTAATTAGAATGGGTGTTACATTCCTATTAAGCAACCCTATCTAATACCTGTAGAGAGGTGATCTATATTATCACTCTGACGAGAAGGTACCGATGTTTCTATTCTATATACTGCCATATTAGAAGGGACAGATATATAACACTCTGAGCTCTAATTAAGGATTGAGACAATAATGGTCTCCCTGCGATTGCAGCGAAAACAATGATGCCGGTTATTTTAAACGGCTTGGTGCATTAGCTAAATGACAGGGATGAAAGCTATCTGCCTATCCAAGCTCATACTTGGAGTTTGGGCATGAGTAAACTAATAGTCAAATGACAGGTAAGAAAAGGGTATGTTTCGGGCTATGTTGAAAATCATTTGTTAATAGTGAAAGATCAATCTCACACAGCAAAACACCGACGCACATTAGGCTTCTTCCAGGACTTGCCCAAACCCCAAGTAGAATAATATATCTGAAAAATAATATCCTTATGCAGTTTACAGTATGGTGAGACATGAACTGAAAGTTGTCAGTTTCTTCACATGCATAATCTGATAGGACAGACATGAATAAAACAGAACAACAATAAACATGTTAATGTCAAATGAAATATTAAAAAAAGTATTTTACCTGGATCACACTTCCCATAAATGATGCAACTGCTGACATTGCTATACACAGTATGCCATAAAAAGCACCTGAAAAAGATATAAGAACATGTATGATTAGAGAAGGTTTTGACATTCTAATTATATATTTTTTTTCAGTGCAGCTTAAAAGGGGAATGTTCAACAATAATTGTGGTAATCATCCCCAGGGCTGCCAAGAAGAATTCAGGGCCCGGGTACAACAAATTCATGGGGCCCCCCTCATAGTGAAGTAAGCCCCAAAATTTTTTTGCGCCGCCTTACGGCGGCGCAAAAAAGATTAGGTATATGGTCATATATTCAGGGGCGTGGCTAGCCAAACGGCAGTGCAAAAATTTTGGGAGGTGCGGTCATGCATTTGGGGGCGTGGCAAACGTGCCATTGGGGCGTGGCTAACATAAAAACCACTAGGCTCTCAATTCGCCGGAGCGTCACATATGTTTAAGCACTCCTGACTTTCAGGACATCTACCACCACAGGGTAGTATACAAACAATGCAGTGTGTACACAAACAGTTCAGTCTTGGCCTACACCTTACATTGGACACAACATTCACCAAAAATTGGTATTGTCCCTACTAGAATCACAACATTTCACACACTGTGCTGCTCTCTCCTACCTGTTCTTCTCACTTTCTCCACCTGTGGCTGCTGCTTTCTTTAGTTGTGGCTTGTCCGGATCCAGAAATGTTGAAGGACCTATTTTGAAAAAAAAATGGCTACATTTAGAAAATTACAGCCAGCCCCAGCGTTAAATCAATAGCACCCACGATTAATAATTAGGCCTTCCTCCAGCTCCAATATTACAATAATGTGCCCCCTTCATCATCGCCATGCCTTATGATCACACTGTGCCCTCCATGCTGTTTTTGCCCCCTTCATCTGGCTCCCCTTCATCAGACTATACTATGCTGCTCCCCCCCTTTTTCAATCCCACTGTGCCATGCCTCCCCCCCCCCTTTGTAACCCCACTGTGTCATGCTGCCCACCATTTTTTAACCCCACTGTGCCATGCTGACCCCTGTTTATTAACCCCACTGTGCCATACTGCCCCGTTTTTTAACCCATCTGTGCCCCTCTCATTTTTTCACCCCCTCTGTCATGCTGCTTTCCCATTTTTTAACCCCTCTGTGCTCCCCCCTCAATTTTTAACCCCTCTGACATGCTGCTTTCATTTTTAACCCATCTGTGCCCCTCTCATTTTTTAACCCCTCTGACATGCTGCTTTCCCGTTTTTTAACCCTCTGTGCTCCCCCCTCAATTTTTAACCCCTCTGACATGCTGCTTTCCATTTTTTAACCCCTCTGTGCCCCCACTCATTTTTTAACCCCTCTGACATGCTGCTTTCCCATTTTTTAACCCCTCTGTGCTCCCCCTCATTTTTTAACCCCTCTGACATTCTGCTTCCCCGTTTTTAACCCCTTTGACATGCTGCTTCCCCCGTTTTTAACCCCTCTGTGCTCCCCCTAATTTTTAACCCCTCTGACATGCTGCTTCCCCGTTTTTAACTCCTCTGACATGCTGCTTCCCCGTTTTTAACCCCTCTGTGCCCCCCCTTATTTTTTAACCCCTCTGTCATGCTGCCCCCCCGTTTTTTAACCCCTTTGTGCCCCCTCATTTTTTAACCCCTCTGTCATGCTGCCCCCCCGTTTTTTAACCCCTTTGTGCTCCCCCTCATTTTTAAACCCCTCTGTCATGCTGCCCCCCCCCCCCCCCCCGTTTTTTAACCCCTCTGTGCCCCCCTCGTTTTCCTCCCTTCACTTACCTTTTCTCCTCTCTTGGTCTTCTCTGCTGCTCTGTGCTCCATTGCTCCAGACTGACTGAATGCTGGGCATGACATGATGACATCACACCCAGCATTCAGACAGTCTGAATAGAGCACAGAGCAGCAGAGAGGAGGGATGCCGGCTCCGCGATCAGGTGAGTATGTTTTTTTTTTTTTTAAACTAGCCTGCTCCCCCCACCAACGACCGAGCCCCCCCCCACCCCCCCCCCCCCCCCCCCCCCCCGCCGAAAAAAAAAAAAAAAGGAAAGGGAAAAAAAAACGTTTTGAAAAAAAAATTAAAAAATTAAAAAAAATCAGCAGCGCAAGGGCCCGGGCCGGGCCCCCTGACATGCCGGGCCCGGGTAATTAGTACCCGCTCCCCCCCCCTCTCGGCGGCCCTGATCATCCCTCCCGGAGAGTCATCTATTTTCACACACTAAATATAAGCTACAGTTAATAACAGAAGCCTATTGTCAGTATGTGGAAGACAGTCAGCCCCCAAGAACCAGTATAGTACATACTGGGGCATATTCAATTGGCCGCGTTACTGTTAAAAGTAATGGGGCCTGCGCATTATTATTATTATTACGGTAATAATGCATGTAATTCATACTTACCAACTTTTAAAGACAGCCGTCCGGGAGGGGTCCGTTGAGGGGGCGTGGCCACGCGGGGATGCGCCGTTTGGCTCCGCCCCCTGTCAATCATGAGACATTCTGGCCAATCGCAGCAGGGGGCGGGACCACGATGCCGCGGTTAGCCCCGCCCCCACCATCTACAACAACGGGGAGACGCTGGATCCGGGATTTTTGCCTGCTCTCTCGGGAGTCA
>NC_134405.1:214870948-214910948 GCF_038048845.1 Mixophyes fleayi
CTTTGGTTTTTATGTTTGTTTTTGAGAAAACATTTTATCTGTTTTTATTAAGCAGGTTTTTACTAAGCATGTATAAAATCATTATTACTGTGATCTATAGACCCTGAATATAAGGTTAATTTGTGCAACTACTTAGAAATGAAGTAAACGAGTGGAGTGTGTTCCACCTGTGAATTAATTAGTAATATCCTAGAAATAGGTGAACACTGACACAAAGATCCACACCTCCTGACGAAGTCCTTAGAGATGAAACGCGTAGAGGTGTCTGTGGATTCTCTTTGACTTAGAAACTGCCTCAGATTGAGCTGTCCGTGTCTGGAGATCAGAACTGAGCTGTTGTGTTATATATGCCTGAAAATATTTACCATCTGGTACGTGCAATTTTACTGTTTTAAATAAACATTTTACTTGGGTAATGCACCATGGAAGCGCCCCGGTCTGTTTGATGTTTTAGGATATATATATATATATATATATATATATATATATATATATATAAATGATTAGTGGCGTCTGTCTGTCTGTGTGTGTGTGAAAAAACCCAAAAACAAGTTGCAGCGCCACCTGCTGGGCAGAGTTATACACTGACCTACTAAATTTTTAGTGTGTGTGGGAAAAAAAATTCAAAAAGGGCTGAAATTTGGTAGGGCTCAAACTCATTTTCGTGAGGTAATTTTACCTCATGAACACACATGTGTAGAGGCGTGTGTTAGTGTGTGTGTGTGTGTGGAAAAAACTATTTTCTCAGAAAGGGCTCATCCAATTGACCTGAAATTTGGTATACTAACATTATTTGACAAAAAGATTAGAATAGTCAAGTCAGTTAACTTCCATCATCCCCCCTTCCCCCCGTGGGAGGGGTAGTAAAGGCTAAATTTACGAGTTGAGGGGTCAAACTCATTTTCGTGAGGTAATTTTACCTCATGAACACACATTAAAAAGGCCGCTTGCATCGGGAACTAACGCTCTTCCCCTGAGGAGGCCTGGGCTAGGCCCAAATGCATGACAAGAACCTTTTTAAGACCTTAAGTAGCTTGATTTGACTAGAATGCATGAGTATCATGCACGGGTTAACTTGTGTGTATATATATATATATAGATATGTATATTATACACACACAAACAGATATTGTCTATTGACTTTATAACTGGACAGTAGTGTAGCTAAATATCCTGGGCCTTGCTGCAGAGTCTAAGGCATGTGGCCATGTCATCTCCCCTCCATTAATTGCGCCTCTCCACACACAAACATCATACCCATTGTGTCTACCTAATCCAGAGGTATTTAAGCTGCCCCCCTATGTCTCAGGAATTTCCCTTTCATGCCTTCTTGTTTGACTCTTGCCTGCTCCCTCATACCTGTCTCATTTTGTCTCTTGTTTGTGTGTACAACTTCTTATGTTCATAGAAAAAACAGCTACTGTAGTTCTGAAATGTCATGGGAGTGCAGTGTGATGACATCATTGCACAGTGCAGACAATTTAGAAAGCCTCTTATATCTGATAAACAGGCCATTATGGTGCCTAGTGGGTTGTACGTGTGGGAAAGAAGTAAGCAACCTTGACCTTGCAGAGCACATAGCAGCGGCAACCCCCATCCCAGGCCCCCTAGGTCTAGTTGTAGTTGCTACTGCTGATACTCTTATTGCTGCGTCTCTAACCTTGGTCAGTGCTATCGGTATACGGCAACATGACAACAGGGATAGCACAAACTTTAGTATGTGTAGGATTTTTAATCCTACACATACTAAAGCCTAAGTTGGCATGTTAGTAGTCATTTTACAGAGTCCACTATTAATAAATCTACCATGAGTGCATCTGGGCAAACAAATTAACACTCTGTACGCATTGCATAGAAATCAAGCCAGATGTTATTAAACTTCTGAGATGGAGTCTGGGGCTTTGATTAAATTTTGTTTTCTTAATAAATTATATTACATGCATCATATGCCATTCTGTTGTAGAAAAAGACTGCATACAGATATCTGGATCTTACGGTAATACCTTTGCATTATTTTCACATTTATTTACATATAATACACATTTTTATAATAGATGTATAATTAGCTGTGAAAGATATCATTATCTTTGGCACATTCCAATGACAGAATGCGCCAAAGATATGTCAGGGCTGATGCAATACTCATGCCTTTCTCCCGCCTCCTATGCTCGCCTGTCTGGAGCCAATTGGGATTACATGGTAGTCATCTAAGCTGATCCATTCAATAAATAGGAAGTTACAATACTATAACTTGCTGTTACTGAAGTCATCAGCAGTTTGTCTCCCCATACTCCTGTGCAGCCATGATCATTGCCAGACAAGTCAGTAATATTAGGTGAGTATATCTGTTGCTCAATGTCAACGGAAATATCAATGTTGGTCTAACTTTGTCAGTGTCACTGTCAGTCTATCTGTATCAATGACAGTCTGTTTGTGTCATTGTCAGTCTATGTTAATATCACTTTCTTTGCTAGCCTGTGTGTATGTTTTATATAAGGAATACACACTGTGGCATGTTCTCTTTTATATTCATATATGGAGTGTTTTGGTGACTTCTAATATTCTTATATTTCACAGTGGGGGGGGGGGGGATGGGTGTTATCCGTCATAATTTATTTGAGAATATATAACCCCATTTGTACCATGACATTTCTGATTATTCAAATAAAATTTGAATAAAAAAGTTATATGCAAACAGTTGGTGTAAGACAGTTCACATATTACTCTAACCTGATCTTTATTAGCACACTACATTTATGTTTGCTGCAGGCTCTATACCTTTAACCCAATGTGTATTCCCAGCACACTGCCTTCTTTTGACCCAGGCTGTCAATGAGCTCCAGGGTCCCTTGACCCATTGACCGTTCCTGTCCCTGCATTTGCTAGAACTGAATGCTCAAAATGAATGCAGTGTGCTGAATTTTAAAGAATGAATGTATGAAGCAATTTCATTCCACTGTATGTATATACAATTTCTTGTATTAGACTCAGTTTGGGATTACACCCTAAATCACTGGAGCCGGTCTGCTCTGTTTAGAACATACGTGTGTGTGGATTATATATATATATATATATATATATATATATATATATAATATGTTAACCTGTGCATGATACTCATGCATTCTAGCCAAATCAAGCTACTTAAGATGTTAAAAAGGTTCTTGTCATGCATTTGGGGCTAGGCCAGGCCTCCTCAGGGGAAGAGCGTTACTTCCCAATGTAAGCGCCCTTTTTTAACGTGGTTTTGTCCACATGTCGCCACCTCATCATTTTTCTCCATCACCTCATCCTTCATCTTTATCGCCACATCTATCCAGATGTCTATCCAGACACAGGGATCTCTCTCAGCGGTCCTGAGTATCACACTCCTCTCGCTCTGTCACCCCCGGCAACCACCAACCACTCCCCACTGTCACCCCCGGCAACCACCAACCACTCCCAATTGTCACTTCTCCTTCAAGAAATATATATATATATATATTTTAAATCTTTATAAACACTTTTAACAATTAACAAATTAAATTAACAAATTAAAAACATCTTGGTATGCCAAATTTCAGCCCTTTCTGAGTTTTTTTTTCCCACACACACTAAGAATTTAGTAGGTCAGTGTATAACTCCGCCCAGCAGGTGGCGCTGCAGCTTGTTTTTTTTTTCCACACACAGACACACACCACTAGGCTTTTATATAGTATATATATATATATATATATATATATATATATATATATATATATGGAATATATATATATATATATATATATGGAATATATATATATATATATATATATGGAATAAATATATATATATATATATATATATATAATATAATATGGGAAGTACGCCATTTAGTGCCTCTAAACGACAAGGAGTATTCGTAGGGACCAGATTACTAATATATATATATATATATATATATATATATATATATATATATATTAGTAATCTGGTCCCTACGAATACTCCTTGTCGTTTAGAGGCACTATATGACGTACTTCCCATATTATAAAATTATAAATGGTTGGTGTACTTACCCATCTGAAATAGGTCACTTTGATGTGGTAGATGGACATCCACAGTTAGGATACAGTTAATATATGAGCATCCACAGGTAGGATACATTGTTGTATTTATGAGCAAGAGAGTTGAAATGAAAGAGACCTCAACGTAGTAGTTTACAAGTTAGATGAGCATCCACAGTTTGATCAAAATGTGCACTAAGATCCTCATGCTTATTCTAGTTCTGTTACAAAGTTTATATTACTGCAGGTTTTAACATATATCTGTCTTTACTTATGTATAAATATAGTCTTAGTGCTTAAAGAGAGCACTTGCATCTTGAATTGTGTATTATACCTGCAGTCACAGCAGTGTAGCACCTTTAATATATTTCAAAATTAGGGTGTGCGGACCATTACCCCTTGAAATTTTGTATACAGACACACCAGTACTTCTTCACAATGACCACCTTTTGTAATGTTAGCAGTTGAAGAAGATGTACAGTAGTTAGCATTGCACCAATAAATATATTTCAAATAACTTTGTTTAAAGTAAACACTAGCTCTAAATACATGCATAATACAAAATGCACATATATCTATTAACTTATATCTTTCCCAAATCAGGTTATTGGGTCTACCCTTTTGATTTTCCAGTCATTTCTGCTCTGTATTTCACTGCTTATTGTACAGATTAGAAAATAAATGCTAACTTGAGTTTGTATATTTTATTGTTATTTAACTAGAATTAATTTTAATTAATACTCTGGGGCAGAGATCAAACTGTTAATGTTCATTTATATGTAAATCCTTTAATCATGTGTATGAAATTAAGAAGACCCTGGTGCAGTGCAAGAGATCTTTTAGCTTAGTATGGAAATGAATAAAAATGCTCACTAAAGCCATATGTGTCACAAATATAAGAAGCATTATTTGTACATAAAATAACAGCAGCACATTAATAGTCCCATTTGTACCATGGCATTTCTCATTTTGTTGCGCTGTGACCAGATGATAATGCATTGAAGAACATTCTAAGATGAATTGTGTCAATGAAGACACATGAATTAGAAGACTACCTATGTGCACTTTTTTCTCCAAATATATCAAAATTGGCCTAAACGGTCTACTTAGTAATCCTGTATTGTATTGTTGGTTAGATGCACTTTATTGCAGAGTGCATATGTATTGGTATTGGTTATGAACATCTTTGATTTTCAGAGAAAGGGATCTTGTGCAATTTTTTGCTTATGACGTCCCTAACCGACATAACATCTGTTTGATGGTAGTGGGTTTTAAATGACTAATAGGAATGGCTAGTGCATGATGCTTCTTTCTTGACTTATTTCTTATCTTTAATTTACAAAGCACGAGCATATCCTGCAATGAATGACTTAAAGTGGAATTTTCATCAAACCTTATTTGTACTTCAGTGACTGATTCATATTCCAATTTGTCTTATTTTATGTAAGTGTTTATAGATCTCACTGATCTAGCAATTAGTGTTTTGATTGAATGAATGAGTCTTTATTCTCTAGTGACAGGTGACACCTCTTTAGGGGCAGTGACTTCATCCAAATGTTACTAGTAATTATAAATTTGTTCTGTACATGGATTTGGAGGTTTTGTATCCCATTCCTTTAAATATAGAACTATTTCAATATATTGACATGCTTAGGTTGCCTTGCATGAACTGCTTACTTCAGTATTAGGATTTTGACTTGATCATTCAAAATTGTGGCAATATGTCTGCTTCAGACATTTTTTTTATAGTCTTTTTGTATATAGGGTTATACAGACATGCTATCACAACATTGAAAAAAAAGGTTTAATATGTAAAAGGAAATAAGAAATTAGTCGCAACTTAACTCTGACTAGGCAGTTTGTGGCTATCAGTTTATCTTGTCCGAATTCAATAGCAGGAAATGCTAACATACAGCAGGGGGCACTGGTGAAGAAGCAGAGCTCTGCCTAATGAGAGATTAGCATGTTAGCCAGTTTAACAAGCCAGCGTCTCCTGGCCCAAGACAAACGGAGAGGATGAATATTTGTGCATTATGTTTTTATTACTATCTAGTTAATTAAATAATCTATTAAAAAAAAACTGTCACCATTGGGACAGATGCATGAGCTGGAAGTGCAAATTATTGGTACTATATCGTGGCAACAAAGTGAGGTGATGATTTGCCGAAGATGATCTCTTTTGATACACAAAATGCCTCTTGATGTACTCATGTTTAGAGGATAAAGGGACAAATACATAAACAGCATATACTGAAATGGATATGAATTATATTCCACATTAAAGGTTATAGGGAATCTCTTGGGAAGTGGAGGCCATATAAGTTTGCAAGTTAGCTTTGACATATATTATTAAATTGTATTGAGGACACATATTTTCAAACAGCTGGCATCTTATCAGAGTGGCAGGAGGCTATGCACATGGTAGGAATAGTCAGTTTCACTTTACCTTATATACAGAGCAAAATATGTAGGGGACTGATTCATTAAGGATCTTAACTTAAGAAACTTCTTATTTAAGTCTCCTGGACAAAACCATGTTACAATGCAAGGGGTGCAAATTAGTATTCTGTTTTGCATATAAGTTAAATACTAACTGTTTTTTCATGTAGCACACAAATATCAACTTTAAATTTCAGTGTACAAATAAGCTATCAAGTATTTGTGTGCTAAATGAAAAAACAGTCAGTATTTAACCTATGTGCAAAACAGAATACTAATTTGCACCCCTTACATTGTAACATGGTTTTGTCCAGGAGACTGAAATAAGAAGTTTCTTAAGTTAAGATCTTTAATGAATCAGGCCCTAGGACATGACTACTTAAGGATCAGCAATTTGTCAAAACCAGAAGAAAATGACCATGCTAATTGATGGCATATACTTATATTGGCCTTGCACAGCACAAACGTTAAATATGTTGACCATTGTTATGGGTACATAACTAAGTGAGCTATTTTCCTCCACTATCACAGATGCACAATTGTACCAAAGCTGCGTGGGGTGGGACATGAGAATCTCATATGGCAAACTTCAATTTTATCCTTGCTAATGTATTACATGACTTTGGGGTCTTTGTTCTCAGAGTGGCACATGTAGTTTACAGAATATACTTTTTGTCTGACACAAGCAATAAACACAGCACTAAGAGAGCAGATTTGCACACAGGTTTAACCACTGTTATTAGGATATTTATTAGAAAATGGTCTACTTGTTTTCCCCAGCTCTCCTGGGAACTCGATATGAATCTTCACAACCCACCTTTAAACCAATTACTTTGGTCAGATTGGAATTTTTCTGGTTGCTATTACATTTGTTACGAGAGCTCAAGTTATTGATCTACTTTTTATGAGAAATCAAAAAGAGCCAGCAAAAGTTTCACTTGACAAAAGATTTCTCCCCAAGGTGTTTGTGATAATGTAGATGAGAAATCTGTAAAATGCTTGTTCACAAAGTTGTTATGAAGGAAAAACAGCATCATTTTTTTAGAAACAATATGCATTGCTTACACCATCGGACTTACATGCAGTGTCTTGAACTATTGTTTCGACTAGTTACCTAACCTGTTTTTAACATTGAATAATTAAGATGTTGTATAATTTGCAACTTAACTTAGTATAAAATGTTAAACACTTGATGAATTCATTGTTTAATTAATTTCTCCACAGTATCCAGTTCAGACATTCTTGTTACCTCATCTAATTCATATTTGTTTAAAACAACATGGGGCTATTATACTAATATGCTACAAATGCCTAAGGGTTTTGTCTCCGTAGTCTGCGGTAATGCAGAATACACACTGAGCAGGAACACAATTAAAATGCATATGTAGCATACATATCAGGAGGCATTATGTGATTACCCATGGTCAATGCACATACATTTTCATTCACCCCACCCTGTATATGCTGTCCACTTGGATTGCAGACAAACAGCCTAGAATGTGTACACCTGTACCTACCAAGGTTGCAGAAAGAGGTCTTTTTTTTCTAATAATGGTAATTCACTTGCTTGTCACTTTGTTAGTTATATCACATTAGAAATATTTCTATGATGCCTGGCTGATGGTTTTGTTTATGCATTGGATGGTCTCTTGCAAGCCATGGAGATAATTTACGAAACACAGTTGATGTGCACCACAAAATGCCTTTGTGTTGCACCTGTGTATGGCACAGCTACTCTCTGCTCTCAGAGAACAGCTCTGCAAACTAGAAGGGAGTAAACTGTCCAAAGTGTAAACTTGACATTGAAATACAACCTCCTACCTTTTATATACCACCAGTTTTCAGCAGATAAACCTATCAGTTTTTCTCCTAAGATAATTCTGAGTTTAGCCTCATTGACGGCTTTTAGTAATCATGAGAGTGCAGGAACATGTGACTGTCTTTATTAAAGGTGGCCCTTTTGTGTGTATGCGTGTAAAGCATTTTATTGCATTTCGCAGAAGTTGGCAAAAGTGTATTATGGAGGCACAAAGTATGTCCCATTAAAAGTACATTATGAGACCAGATCCCCATAAGCTGTAAGTTGATGCAAAACTGAAGTTACTAGAAATAAGCTGTTTCTTCTCCATAAAATATACTATTAAGTGGAAATTGAGGGACACCTGCCCAAAGCAAGTTGCATCGTGGGTCAAAAGATGCTGTTGCTTTAAAGACTTCCAGTGTTTTCACTTAGTTATATGAATGCGATAGTCAGATTCCTGCTAGCTGATAGCACCAAAAGCACAGGCATAAAGCAATGTTGAGGCTTTAGGTATTTGCAGTGAGATTGTAATTAGTTACAGCACTATATATGACAGGCAGCACTTTAGATCAGGGTTTCCCAAACCCAGTCCTCAGGGCTCCCTGACAGTGCAGGTTTTCTGGATCACATGTGACATAATTAGGACCACCTGTGGATCTGTTACAATGTGTCAGTCAGTAATGAATACACCTGTGCTCCAGCAAGGAGATATGGAAAACCTGCACTGTTAGGGAACCCTGAGGACTGGGTTTGGGAAACCCTGCTTTAGATTATAGTTTCCATTAATTAACTATTTTCTTTTATGTTTTACACGTATAACAGCTGTCAACTTGCACGTGTTTTGGATAATGACTGATTAGCATAGATAATCATAAGTTGAATAAAATGAATGTGTTCTATTGTAAGGAAGAAAAACAATAAAGACAATATATTAGACATGATCATTTGGCTGCTGTTTATATTTTCCACAAAGACATACAAATGGACAAGTTTTAGCAATAAGCAAACCTAATGCATGTTCATAGTTCTATTGCTAAACATGCTGATAAAACATTTCAAATGAGATGCTGTGCTAGAGCAGAACCATAAGTAGGCAAAATCAGAACTCTGGTTTAGGGTTAAGCTTTGACCCTCGGGTTGTAACTCCAAAACCTTCTTATAAACATTGAATAATGATAGAATATTGCATTAGAAAAGCACAGCTAAATTGTACCTGATAAGTGGTTCCAAGTTGCTAGGTAAGAGGAAAATTGTCTGTTTTGCAAGTTGTTGTGACTACATTAATTGATCAGAAGAGAGCTTTGGTTATTTACATGTGTTTTCTCTGTGTTTGTGCAGCTACAGAGTCTTGGATCCTGAATTATTCACTTTGCATCATGCTGGCACTGTAGTCATGGCAACAGATACAAATGCTATAGAAGAGCAAATATCTAGTCCAGGTCACCTTCATCCCTCACTTAAACTAGATCTTCCACCAGATGCCAAACTCAACGGTAAATGCTGTTTAAAATTAAATCACAATGTACAATATTTTACTGTGTTTTTCCTTTTACATACCACTGTAATTGTATTCTCAAAACGCCTCCACTGAATTGCAAATTGCCTGTGTAATAGCTTCAACTCGAAGAGACTGCATAGCAAGTGCTTTGAAAAAGAAATGCCTTTCATCATTGCTGCTATTGAAATCACCTAAACATATCTGTATGTTACAGCAACCCATCATTTGTACACACTTGACAAATGTCATGTATTACTCCATCACTCATGATTAATAATTAATGCAAGTAATTTATCAAACGATGCATTCTAGTTAAAAAACAAATCGTCTTCTTGTTTGGATGTATGTTCTAGTATCCTTCTGATCTTAGAATGTCTTTTCACAGAATGATGCCCTTACATGTACTTAGTTTCTTTAGCACACATGGATAGATGCCATCTGGTGCTTTATCTGTCGTATCTTGTTTAGGTGCAACTGTGCTTCGCTGAGCTGGATTAAGGCTTTGGGGGACCCAGGGCACTTAGGACAGGGGGCTCTATTGTTCAAATATAAGGGCATAGTGTCATCACTCACAAAAGAGAAAGACTATGTTATTGTTGCCCTCACATGTCTCTCATTCCCCTTCCATGCTGCACTCATTGCAGTCCCCTCTGTGTCACTCTCATTGCAGCCCCCTCCGTGTCGCTCTTATTGCTGCCCCCTCTGTGTCGCTCTCATTGCTGCCCCCTCTGTGTCGCTCTCATTGCTGCCCCCTCCTTGTCGCTCTTATTGCTGCCCCCTCCGTGTCGCTCTTATTGCTGCCCCCTCTGTGTCGCTCTCATTGCTGCCCCCTCCTTGTCGCTCTCATTGCTGCCCCTTCTGTGTCGCTCTCATTGCTGCCCCCTCCGTGACGCTGTCATTGCTGCCCCCTCTGTGTCGCTGTCATTGCTGCCCACTCTGTGTCGCTGTCATTGCTGCCCCCTCTGTGTCGCTGTCATTGCTGCCCCCTCTGTGTCGCTGTCATTGCTGCCCCCTCTGTGTCGCTGTCATTGCTGCCCCCTCCGTGACGCTGTCATTGCTGCCCCCTCTGTGTCGCTGTCATTGCTGCCCCCTCTGTGTCGCTGTCATTGCTGCCCCCTCTGTGTCGCTGTCATTGCTGCTCCCTCTGTTTCGCTGTCATTGCTGCCCCTGCTGTGTCGCTGTCATTGCTGCCCCAGCTGTGTCGCTGTCATTGCTGCCCCCTCTGTGTCGCTGTCATTGCTGCCCCCTCTGTGTCGCTCTCATTGCTGCCCCCTCTGTGTCCCTCTCATTGCTGCTCCCTCTGTGTCACTCTCATTGCAGCCCACTCTGTGTCGCTCTCATTGCTGCACCATCCCTACAGCTGGTACAGATGCTCACCCTTGCAGCTCCTCCTCCTCCCCCATTGGTCTCATTGCAGCCCCTCCTCCTCCCCCCCATAGGTCTCATTGTAGAGTTGCCTCCTCCCCCATAAATCTTATTGTAGCCCCTCCTCCTCCCCTCTATGTCTCATTGCAGCATTGCAGCCCCCCTGCTCCCCACCGCTTGTCACTTACCTTTAGTAGTGACCTCTCGCACTGTCTGCACCCTTTGCTGCTCAGATAGAGAGTGATTACACTTCCTTTCTGAGCACTGCATTGTGGGGCTGCCTGAACTAAAAAGTTAAAGGAAGCAAGGGATCGTGAATTTGAATTAATTAATCCAATATCATTCAATTGATTGGGGGACTATGAAGCACTGTGCTCTAATCCAATAAAGATTTGGGGTTACTTAAGAACTAATGGAGCACTGAGTTGTTTCAATCAAATTAAAGATGAATACATGTAAAGTTAGAATCAAATGAATGGCAAGAACTGTAATAGTGACATAAATTAGCTAAAAGCACATGGAAGGGCTGTGCAGATCAAATGAAGGACTAAGTAGTCTGAATCAGGTGAAAGTTTGTGATTTGTATGAATTAATTATTTCTAAGTGCTGAGAAAAGGGTTATTTGGAAGATATGACAGACTTAGATTATGGATATAAGTACTCAAAACAAATTAAGTACATGGAGCAGAAAGTTAGATGGTGTAAGAACTATGGAGCAGTAGTGAATGGTCAAAAATGAATGCTGAAAATGCTGGGATTAATTAGAGGATCATCACCATCAACAACATTTATTTATATAGCACCAGCAGATTCCGTAGCGCTTTACAATTGAGAACAGACACTAGTAAAACAATACTGGGTAATACATACAGACAGAGAGGTAAGAGGGCCCTGCTCACAAGCTTACAATCTATGGGACAATGGGAGTTTGAAACACAAGGGCACAATGATGATGTGTTAGTAACTAATTAGGCATAAGCCAGTGATGTATTAGAATTCAATGGAGGGCTAGGCATTGGAATAGTGGCTTGAATGTGACTGAATGGACTACAAACCGCAATGATAGATTTACAATAAGGCAATAGCTGTTCAAATAACACATTTGTTTGTGATTAACAAGTTTCAATGGTAAACAGAGCAATGGAACTAGATACCTAAACAAAACGAGCTACATGAGCTGATAGAATGAAATGGCAGAATGAAGGCACAGTACTGACCTGAGCAGAGTAATAATGTATAATTAAGAAAATAGAGCAGTGTCATATGGTGTATGTAGTGGAATGGCAGAACGATTGTGCAAGATTAAAGGCATTGGTTGCTGCTAATCTTAGGGCTGCATACTAATCTGCTGAGGTCTGCTTCCAATTGTACAAATTGGTACAGTATTGGCGGTACTGAGCAAGTAGGAGCAGGAGCTGTCTTCTAAATGAACAAAACAAAAATAAAGGGATATATGGGAGTAAGTGTGATATAATAAATCTGTACAGAAAATTTATGGTACATTAGATGGAAAGATAAGAGCAAGCAGGTTTACAACAGGTAACAGCCGTTCGTCATGACAGGTGAAAATTGAATTAAACCAGAGCAAGGACAGGTCAAATAGAGGGTGAATGAATAAAAGGGTAGAATTCTAGACTTGATGAGGCATTTTTTCAAAAGAATGGAAAAGTCAGGGAATTAATTCAAGGCAACAAATGATGGGAGACAGGGAATAGGTGAGAATGAAATGGAAGCGCTGAACTGATTGTGAATGACAGCTCAAGGTGTATGATAGACATTCAACCTGCATGATGTTAACCGACAGTAAAAACAGTGTATGAAAACAAAGATGTTAGACTTACATGTGTCACTGATACCTATTGACTTGACCAGGGAAGAGAAATTTATAGCAACATTTTAATAGCACAGAAACTTAAGTAAGCAGGTAGGAGGTGACTTATAGCAGAGGAGACTGGACATAGAACTCAGGGAGTACATGACTAAAGCAGCATGAAATAGAAACAGTGTGGGAAGGTGATTCGGAGAAGTGGAAAGGAAAAGACATAGCCTGGGGAGAAATAAATAAAAAAAGATGAGAGGGATGTTTATAGTGAGAGAAAGTGGGAAATATTACATTCCAGATAACAAAACTAAGTGGCAGCTGATTGCATAGCGTTTTGAAGGTAAATCCCACTCCTGCTGACATCATGTACTGAGGCAGGACAGGATCTATGGGAGACAACGCCGGGGAAACAGGATTTATACACTAAGGTAGTTTGAAAGAAATGACAATGATTAAGAATAGTGGAACTTTGGAAATAGGCAAGAGCGACAGGACAAACTGGCTAAAAGAAATTACTGCAGGATGACAACAGTGCATAGAGAAAGGAGAGAATTATTTGCTTTATTGCTGAATAGGTCAGAGTGTAAAAGGAGAGAGGAGAGATGACTGCTGACAGATGTGTTAATCAGTGGGATTAGGGAAGCTGTAATGCACACAAGAAACAGTTAACAGAGAGAATCAGGAAAGATGGTATAACTATGAATTGATACCAAAAAGCTTGAAGATCAGGATGACCCCACAACTCGGGAAGTAAACTGTTCAGACATGCTGACATCAACCCATGATTTATATTAACTATTCCCATTTTAAAATAAACCTTACCGTTGAGCTTCAATAAAAGTCATCCTAGCAAAAGCACTGCTAATATACAGTATAGTGTTTATTATAAATTAACGAGGCTGAGGGAGACTATATATTTGACCCTATGAATATAAACCTCTTGATTTTATCTACTTAATTATCCACTTCATTTATTCCAAGCTGGCTAACTATGCAATTAATGTAAACTTATTAACCCGGAGGATTTGTATTGTTGCTTTCTATTATGATTGTATGTACTTGTTCCATGTACTTGTTCCAGTAGTCAGCAGTCTATTTTACATGTTATTGTTTAGATTCAGTTGACTATTCTAATCCAAGTACAAAACGCAGTGACTTGGATACGCCACGTACACAGATGACCAATGACGCTGAAACTCCATTTCCGCCTGCAAAAGAGCAAGCAGAAATAAACATGTCCTCAATTATGCTTTTGGATCATCTTGGGAAGATTTTTATTCACATTAAAAGAGCAGTGGTGAGATATTCTAATAAACCTAAAGTTGTTTTTGTGTTTCTGGTATTAAATGGATTATACTGTTTTCTTGATTATTTAAATATCTTTTAAAGAACAGACATCCCTCTCTCTCTCTCTCTATATATATATATATATCCCGGCTCTGTACAGTTTAAATTCCCTACCAATTAACCTGCCGGCATGTTTTTGAATCGTGGAAGCACAGCAGCTGTAGGAAACCCACGCAAACACAAAAGGAATATATACAGACTTCATGCCGTCCCATTTAAAAAAATAACCCCTGAGCCCAACAAAGTTGTGTAATGTAAACTAAGCTAAAACAAATAAGTTGAAATACAAGTTTGGTTAGTGATTACAATTCTTTGAGTTAATTCTTTGAGTTTATATGTCCTTGTATACCATTACATATTGTCATCATAACTGACAATGTCTTCTGTGACTTGGTATATTATGAATCCCACTATAGTTTCACTGTTATGTTGAGTGCATACTGCGTACATATCCAGTACAAAGGCCTGCTGTGACCCTGATGCAGATATGGTCAGCACTTCTACGTATCCACCATCATGATGTCACTATTTCAAAGGATAAATCCTCTTTTATTAGACCCCATCCTTAATCAAACATGCTGCAGATAGAGGGACCAGCCAGATCTTGCATTTAGGTAACAAGTGTTGTGGGATCTTTATATTTATCTTTATTCTATTTAACATATAAGTATTAATATATATCTATATATAGATATATCTTTTATATTTCACATATATAGGTCTGCAAATACATTACACCAGGCTTACAATTGGTTGACTCATAACTAAATGCCAAAATTACTTAACTAGTCCAATCATACCTTTATATACATTTATACGTATGCGCATGTGACTGGCTCATGTGTTTTTAAAGGGGACTGCTGAATATATAGCTACCATTCAAGAAATATATCTATGTAATGATAAATTTACTATATACGTAGATATATTTTTTTGGCTCATTGACTATGCAGAATTTGTCCAAACCATGCAGCCTGACATTATATATTTAATGCAGATTTAATATATATATCTTTAGTTTTAATGATTCCAAAAGTAAATTTGACATGAAAACTCAGCTCTATTTATTAATAAATTTATTCTAAGGTCATTCCAATTACAAGATAAATAAAACACAATGATAATAAGTCTTCTAATTATGCTTCCTTTAACTAGTTACATAACACAAACACAAAACTGTTTTACAAATATTGAATAATTAATATGCATAGTGTATCCTTGCAAGAATATATCAGTGTAATATATATCCACCTTTCTTTTAGAGGTTTAAGGTCCTTCATGCTGTCTCCTCACCAACTGACTTCACTCCAGCTCCTTAATGAACTAACTTCAAAATGTCTCATTTTTATACCATATCTTCCCCATAATACCCTGGGATTTTCCCATCATGTGGTCTCTATAATCTTGTCTTTCCCATAATAGACACAATGGGCAATATATTCTTACTGAATTATCTTCCAGATTGTCCTTAAAACATAAGGGGTCATAAAGGGTGTCTTTGATGTGCAAATATGTACAATATAAACCTTGCCTGACTGATTTTTCAAAGTGTTCTAAACAATTTGATACCAAGGTGACAAGGAAGAAGGATGTCATAAAATATAGGATGTCTTTTCATCGCTAATTGATGTGCAAATGGCATCTTGTTTGGGAACCCTATGAGTGACATATCTTAACTTCTTACTATATTATATATACACATACTATTATCTGTACTATTTTATTTCAAACAATTGTTCAAAAATTGTTTTCATAGTTAAGGTTGTTTCTACCAAATAATTAGGTTTTAGCGCATCGCAGTGGACATTGGACATTACTACAGAATGCAAGTCGAGTACTTTGGAACCTTGTCCTTGAGTTGCAGTTAATCACAAAACAATTTGAAGCCACTGAAGGATTGTTTCCCATAACAAGAGATCTTCTGAGCAACGAAATATGGATGCCATTGTATTTTGCAGCAGACGCGATTCTTGATATGATACTCACCCTACAAAACACTGGATCTCTGCAGGTATTTTTTTTTTCAATCAAAGCAATGGTATTGTAGAAAAAGGATAAAGTTAATTTGTTGGGTTATGTTAAGCATTTTTCTTCTTGGAGCGCAGGCATTGGTGTGTAATATGATTTCTTAATGGCAGAATGGCTTTGGAATTAACAGGAGTGTCTTCCCCTAACTACAGTATGAGATTGAGTAAAATCAGTCCCTAACAACTCTTTGCCTGTCCAGCATGTCGAAATGGCTCAGGCGATGTCCTACAATCAGGGCTCTTAGGAATGGCTTCTTTGTTTAATAAATGATATCAGGGGCTCTCCAGTCCCCCTTGAGCAGACCGGTGTCTATTAGTTATCCTTTCGCACCACACTTATCATTTTAAACAATTGTTACAAGCTATAACAAACATATCTGGTAATAAAGTAGGAAGGAGTTGGGGGCCACAGATGAAGACTCAGAGGTCCATGTGTCCCTAGGTCCACTTGTCACTGACTTCGATTATTCTCTATAATGATCTAAATCCTAGGCTATGTGCCGCACTGTGTGCCCCTCTGTATCTCTGACTGATATATGCAGTGGCGTCTCTAAAAACCTGAAAGTAGGCGACTCCTTAAAGTGTGCTCTGCAGACCATATAGGTATATTGGTGTAAAACCAGAGTAGTTTGAAATGTGATTCCAGAGTGTTTTAATAAATTAGGTCAATAGTTTGTAAATTGCACTAACTGAGTTATAATATTGCTCACTAAATATAGTACGTTCACTTAGCTTATCATATTTAAAACACAAAGGAGAATAATTTGTTTAAATAGTGAGTATTTGGCACACCCATGAGAAATAAAGTTGTCACAGACTGCCAAAGTTAAAATGTTACATTTAGTCCACTCAATTAAAAATGTCCATTCAGCAGAGAGAATCAGAGGAATAAAGCTGTTGGCAAACTGAAATTTCATGCTGCACATGATTCATTAGTGTGTTGGAAAAACTCTGGTATGAAGCCAGAAAGCATTACTCTTTCTCAGTCAAATTTTCTATTTTCCTTCTGAATATTTTTAGGCACAATAAATAGCTTTCATTACTAGTGTTTGTCTCTGCAAACACTTTCTTTAGTATATAGGATGTACAATAAATATATTTTGATACGTTTACATATGAACGGAACGCGCCTCCATATGTCTTCAACAGAAAGGAGTATGTACACTTTTCTCTCTGAAGGTTTGTTACTTTACAATACATTATTATAAAAGATGCCACCCATTAGAGTACATTAGTCACACATGTCTATGCTCTTTAGAGGTAGCAATTTTGTGGTCTGAACCTTTATTCACAATAATCAGTGGGAGGCTGGACTGGGGGGAGGGGGCATCTGCCTCCTGTGCCAGTCCCATAGTAGGCTACCTTGGGCTGGGTCACTGGGCCACCTGCATTTTTTTACCTTTAAAATGTTCCTAATAGGCTGCTGAGTCGAGTCTTGCCCCCCCCCCCCCCCCGGTTAAAATTTGCTAGCCCTCCCCTGACAATAATGCAGCCTATCTATTCACTAGGAATTATTGACATTTCTGCACTGTCAATTAATTTTATGCCTTAGTGACATCACTAGTTCATAGTAAATTGTTAGAATGCATTCTCATGATCATTAGTTAATGATCTGGTCCCACATGGGACCATACTTGCCGTCTTTCCCAGAATGCTTGGGAGAGTCCTGAAGTGGTGGGTTATCTCCTGGACTGCTGAGAGTGTCTGGCAATCTCCCAGAAGTCAGGCCGGATAGAGAAGCCGGAGGGAGGAGCTCAGTGTGATGACATTATTCAAGTCATCACCCTGCAATGGCCATTTGCTTGCATCATCTCCTGTGCTTACCAGGAGATAATGTGCTACAAGAATATGTCCACCATGCTCCAGCACACAGTCATTGATTATATTTTTTCAGAGGTGATTCTTCAACATTATTGACTAGTGAGATTGCCCTGCATACATAAGGATATAATGCTGATATTCAGCTGTAGATCTATATTTGTGTGTGTGTGTGTGTGTGTTTATATATATATATATATATATATATATATATATATATATATATATAAATATACACACACACACAATCAATATACAATCAATGACTGTGTGCTGGAGCGTGGTAGACATATTCTTGTGGCACATCATCTCCTGGTAAGCACAGTTCATTTAAGGGAAGGCGTGGTCCGGCATACATGATGATATAAGGCTGGTATTCAGCTGTACATCTATGTTTGTGTGTATGTGTGTGTGTGTGCGTGTGTATGTATATGTATATATATATATATATATATATATATATATATATATATATATATATATATATATACACAGCCTTATAGTCTTATGTATGCAGGACAATCTTACTGATTAAATACAAATAAATAGACAATAATTGAATGCAGAAGTATTCACAACATTTTTTTTCATTCTTAATATACTCACTTTTAGTTGCAAAGTGCAGCTGCGAGCAGAAATTCCAGATTTCCCTGTTGCGACCGTTTTTTTCCTAGTCAAAATCTCTGAATTAAAGACATACTGGGGTGGCATTTATGTTTTTTCATTAATACGTGCAATTAATTTTTTGCTCAAATGAATGAGTTATATTGCTCCAGACTTTATAAAGTAGCCATTGAAACAACTGTGGGATTTAAAACTGATCAATAAAAACTTCCCCCTATGTGCACTGAAAGGGGAGAATTTGTGGGTTAACACAAATGGCCGTCCTGGTTCCTAATTGGTATTTTTTATATACTGTTTCCTTTATACTTATGGGTCTATGTTTTTTAATGTTTATTAAAATGTTTACATTTTAACACATACTGACGAGTATTATTATATGGTGGTACCTTGGAGTCCAAATGAATTGGATGTGCTTCTTTAAAACCCTCCTTTTTTTTTTTTTTTTTCTTAATCTCAAAATTGCCTGTTTTTTTTCCCCCTGTCATTTTTTTTTTCTACTTAAAACACTGCTGTACATGCTTCATTTAACCTCAAAACTTACAAAGGTCCCTGTCTTATTTTCTGTTTTTGCAGTCTGCAATAATGCTAGTGTGAGACTACTGCATACACACCAAAGGTATCCAACTACACAGCCTCCCCTCTCCATCTCCTCCCTTTACTGTGGATCAAACACCCTTGTGCAAGACCTTGTTCAGACTGTGCTAAATGTCAATAGACCAACCCTCTTGAATTGCCATAATGAAGTGAATTTAAAATCAAATAATGCAGAATTTGTTATCTGTTTTTAAACTGATGCTGATATCTATTTAGTTACTATGATACCAGTGCCAGTGTTCAGCTGCCCACACCTGCTGCCAACGCTTATCCAAAAACACTTTTTAAGTCAGTGCCACACACACATAAAATTTTATTCTGAAATGCGACCAAACTATGGGCCACAGCAAGCCACACACTCCAAAGTAAGCTTATTTACCTATTCTGCTGCTTGCTTGTGGTTCACTTGAGTTGCCACTGCTCGCTGTCCACTATAGTATGGTATGTGGGAGTCGGACCCCCCTTATCTCCCTAACGACTGTGCATGCACACTTGTGACCTATCCCCGAGAACACTATGCATCCTCACAACTGTCTCCACTCTGAACCACATTTGCTCCTCTTATTTCATCTATACTCTCTTTCACTTAGAATGTAAGCCCTCTAATGAGCAGGGTCCTTCATACCCTTTTCATGTCTGTGTTTATTTTGTCTACCTTACATATCCCTGTTTTATGTATGTACCGTTTTCCCTACTGAATGGCACTGCGGAGCACTGTGGCGCCTTACAAATCTACGATAATAATAATAACTTGTGCAGCATGTAAATGCAGGTCTAGGCCAGCGGATACCCAACCGGAGAGGGGCGAATGAGCAGGGGACAGAACCATTTTTTAGAGTTACAATAAAAACAAATTTTGCCTACCAAAATTTATTTTTTTCTATTGTTTTTCTATTGTTACGGACATTTTTCCAGGTGCTCCCAAACACTATAAACAGTACGTAGAAACACTGGCTGTGAGCTTCAGTTAGTTGGATGGCCCCGGGGCCTTTGGGTCGAGCAGGCACCTCTCCGCAGTGCTGGTACAATTTGCACTTTTAGGGCCAAGCTGTACAGCCACACAGCCAGGGGCAGATTGGGCATAGGAAGTTCCCGATAGGCCAATGGTGTAACGAGGCCTATTTTTTTTTTCTCTCTTCTTTTTTTTTTTTTTTTTGAAGTTCAAAGGCATTGGTGATCAGTGGACAACAACAGTAAGCCAATCGTGAGCATGCCTGTTACTGAATGACCTCAGAGAGGAAGTGTTCACTTAACTTTCTGTCTGACCAGTGAGGAGCTTTGCTGAAGAAGAAGAGCACCTAAAGGTAAGTGTGGGGGCTGCATATATATAACACTATAGGGGGACCTCCATTTATATAACACTATAGATTGGTGGGGGCAGCTTATATATAACACTATAAGGAAGGGGGGTGCTTATTTACAACACTATAGTGATGGGGGGCTACTTATTTATAACACTATAGGGAGGGGGGAGGCTGTTTATGTATAACACTATAGGAAGTTGGGGGGCTATTTATGTATAACACTATAGGGAGGGGGGGGCTGCTTATGTATAACACTACAGGGAGGGGGAGGCTGCATACGTATAACACTATAGAGAAGGAGGAGGCTCCATATATACAACACTATAGGAAAGGGTGACTGCATATAGAACATTATAGGGATAGAGGGGGGTTTGCACATAGAAACCTATGGGTGGGGGAGGCTGCATATACAAAACTATAGGGAGGGGGCTGCTATAATGTGTGAAGGAAAGGAGGGGGGCTGTAATAATATGTGAAGGAATGACGAGGGCTGTCTTAGTAGTACATGGGTGGGAGCTAGGCTATTAATTTAATGGTGGGGCTAATTATTTAATAGGAGCTCTTTTATTTGTGGGGTGATGGTGGGGCAATTTAATTTATTGGTGGGGCCTATTAAATTAAGATGGGGTGGCGGGATATGGTTATATTAAACGTAAATGCTATTCATTTATTGTTGGGGCTGTTTGGAGGGAGGGTAATAGGTTTAATTATTAAATGTATATACTATTAATTTAATGTTTATAACGTTGGGGCTGGACAAAGGAAATCCTGTCTAGGATCCAGACAAGCAGCAACTAAGCTATAGACACCAGCAGCCACAGGTGGTGAAAGTGACCAGAACAGGTAGGAGAGAGCAAGACAGTCTGCCAACTGTCCTGAATCTTTTGGGGCAGTCCCACTTTGGGTGACTGTCTCGCTTAGTCAGGATTTGGTCCGACTACAAGGACAATTGGTTGGTATGTCCCGCTCACACTGTACTGCTCGTGAAGGCAGAGCTACGTGCACCTTAGAGTTGTGCACACAGCTTTGATTGTGTATTTGTCTACAATGTATCTAATATGATACCCCCCTGTTTAACATGCCCCAGTCCCCACATGAGCCTTATTCCAGCTCTGGTCATACTTTAGTGGTTCTTGCACTGGTTCCATTGTCTGCCTTCTATCTTGCACTGGCTGGTCCCATTCTCAGATCCCTTTTTTGAACATATGGTCAGCACCCATTGCACTGAGAATATCATTAATCCTGCCTCCTTTGCAGTTAATATATCACCAGCAAACCCTTGGAATAGCTCTCCCCTTCACTTATACCATTGTCTGCAAACCCTACCTGCACTGTTATCATTTCAAACCACCACCAATCACTGGGCACATTTAGGGCTCATTCACAATTGTTTCAAAAGAAGTGTTTTCTTTCAGATGCTTGAAGCATTACACCTTTGTGGTGATTGCACTTGATAGCCATTTATTATAATGATTATTTTTAGTGCATTTTTTGAAACAAACAGTACACATTCTTATATATTTAAGGAGAGAGAGATCGATTTGACTGGTAGTTTGCAGCTCATGGTGTCAGGGAAAGATGCAAAAGTACGGTGAGGTGCTCATATGCTGCTCTGGCAGACTGATCAGATACGAGTGTTTCAGAATAGTTAAACTTATTAAACAAAGTTAGATATGTTTCTATGAAAGGAATATTGGAAGGATGTGTTTAGTAGACAACTAAACAAGTTTGAGCACAGAGGCATAAACCAGTCGCAGAACATGCAAAAGGATTCATGTATTTTAATAACACAGGACTGGCAACCTTTTCCCTGCATTGCCTTAGAAATGACCCACTATGTATTAAGTCATCACATCCAGGTTTTCCTAAATGTTACTACAACCAAATTCCTGTAGTTCTAAATCCCGCCTACTTTTGTGTTGGCCCCACCTACAGTTGATTTGGCCCCGCCCACTTGAGTCCACTTCAAGAATTTTTTCCAGGGCCACTTTAAGTTCCCAATCCGACCCTGCGCACAGTGCATGGCTCCCCCGCCTGCTCCAATTGTGTTTTCAATAAGTTGTTGATGATGTCTTGCATATCTTAAATGCTGTTGCATTAAGATACTTTGATAGTATACTTTGATGTGGCAATACACAGCCACATGTAACTCAAAATACACGCGTTAGGCTGAAATTCCTTTTTATTTGTTTTTATGGGTTTCGGAATGCAGTCGTAATTTATTTTATGTTTACATTCAGGCTGCAGAATTGAAACCTAAATCAATAAAAATCAATTGAAACACTTTTGCACAGGTAGACTCCAATCAATCAGTTTAATTATGTGATCTCTGAAGACAATTGATTAGTCCAGCATTTATTTGGATGTATGTTATGCAATCAATTATTGTCCGTTTTTTTATTTCTAACTAATTTATTTTTCATTTAACATTAGTGCTTTTTGTGTTGTTCAGTGGTAAGAATAAATCCATTTTTATTCCATAATATTAGGAAATATAATGAGGAATACTTTGTATAGCCACTGTGTGTGTCTGTGTCTGTGTCTGTATGTATGTATGTATGTATGTATGTATGTATGTATGTTCTCGCTAGAGCATGCTCACTGTGCTCTTTGGAAATGATTTGTGACATCTCAAACTCTAGAACGTCTACCAGTACATTGGCTCTGAATGATCATGTGATTTCTGTATGATTTTAAATAATGCTAAAGGCAATATGGCTAGTATAGACTATGCAAGTATAGGACAGGGAGTGCACGTTTCTTATAGCTGATTTTGTTACAAAGAGTATGTGTGTTAAAAACTACATTTCAATTAGGCTTTTAGTCAGATTGTTCTATTGATGTTACAATTTTCAAAATTGTATATTTATAAGGTTGAGCATAACTGATCTAAGCAAATCCTTCTTGATGTTACCAATGTAGATGAGGATGAAAGGTCTGCTTTAATGGCAGTAGAATTTTCATTCAAATTGTTTTTGTTTCTTTTTACATTTACATTACAGAGGTATAGTTATATTATTGCAAGAGCACAAAGCATTTTAAAATATAAATTGTTGAATCTTTTTTGCCTTTGTGTTAGTTCTCTGATAAGTGATTTTTTTTTTAAGTGTGTAATTTGCATCCTTAGGTTATCGATGAGGATGAAAAGTTTAGTGTCCCGAGCTGCATGGGTGGCATTGCTGATGAAGAGGGTGGATCTAATCTCACTTTTGAATACCCCTTTGATGATGTCACTGTAATTGACCTGCGCTGGATAGGGGATCTGGTTCTCAAAGCCATAGAAGTTTTAAACTCTTTGAAAAGATGGGAAACCTTGGTACATGTCGCAATTCAGTTCAATTTACTCTCTCAGTAAGTACTTTTATCTAAGACATTAAACTCTGATTCACAGATACTTATTAACACCTTTGCTGAAAATGGCAATATTTATATTCCAGAAAATAGATTTGCAATCTGTTACAAAGTATTAATATCTAGGGCATTAGACGCTTTTGTCTTGTAGCGAGACACTTTGTTGTTCAATGTTTTAAGGGAAAGCAATGTAAAAATAGCTAGTTCTGATATTGAATTAAGAGCCATCTTAAAGATACATAAAGCCTAGTTTCACACCCTTTTTCATGAAAGTTTGTAATTTTCTTACGCACCCAGATAGTATTATACATTATCATTTACATGTCTCCTTATTACAGTGAGAGATTTACTGAGCAAGTAACACCACTGTTGGTTCATGCACAGAGGATGCTGGCTGGCAGAATATTTAAAGCAGAAGGTACAGAGACTTATTTCAATGGCGCTATGGAGGAAACTGATAGAAAGGTTAGTTACTTGATAACTATTTGTTCTATATTTTAGAAAAAGTATGGAAATGTGCCCCAAAGGCTGCACATATTTGTATATATTGTTTGTAAAGTAAAATGTTAGTAAAAATGATTGAGATCTGATAACTGCTGTCATTGTGTTCTTATGTTAGACAAATACACTGCTAGAACATGTGGTTTTGGCACCCATGGCAAACAATCTAAACTGTGCGCATTTCTTACCACACTCACGCATAAATGTGACCTAATAAAATTATATTTTTATGTACATATTGATGGCCGTTAATGAATATAACAAACCATGCTGGCAGTAGTTAAATGCAGACCTATGACTGAAAAATATGAAAAGAAAGAAAAACTTTATTCAATACTGAACCTGCACCCCCAAGCTTAGCTACTACTAATACACCTGCTTCTTCCGCCTGTCTTTCTTCCACTCCAAGGAGGACACAGATATCTATCTTAGCTATCAAGACTGGTCTTATACAAATGTAATGCTCAGATTATTAATTAAACCGATCCTTACACATTCCACACTGTATGTATCAATGTCTGTAAATACATTAATTAATCTCTGTCCTATGACATGATGGAATGCTAAAATCCTATACTTACAGCATAGTGAAAGATTTCATTTAGGGGTCTGTATATAAAGATTGTCAATCAATATGCATCACTTCAAATCGCAGCAGTGCATAAGGAAACAATGCTGTAATTTACCATGCCAGGGCTGCTCTGGGAGCCCAGTGAAGTCCCCCTCTTCCATGAACTCTTTTAACTATTTACTGGCAGTCCAGCACTGCCAGTGAATGCAGGAGGGGCTATTTGCAAGCGCACATGTGAAGGATCCAGCAAAGTCGGAGAAGCTATTTATATGTGGGGTCTGTGTTGAGAAACGTTAAATGGGTTGCGGCAGGAGAAACCGTTGTATAATTGTATATTTATTATTTTCACTCTGATTTTACTTTTTTATACATATTCAGCAAAACTCATGGGCATGGGTTATTGAGCACAAAGACCCTTCTCTGCATATTTACTTGTAATATTATTAGTTTTATTATCTACTTATTATTGCTTTCTCCTATGAGTTAGAATGACACATCAGCTATAGACTGCAATGGAGCAGGGAGATAAATGGCCATAAGAATTGTTAGAATACATGAGATATTAAATAGCTGTCCTCTCAATTACCCTAGGAATTAGTTATTGAAAAATGTCCTCAATTTCCTAAATACCTTAAACACACAATACTACTACAATTTAGAAGTTAAACAGTTTAAAGATCCATAAGCTATGTTTGCTAAAGCAAAGCCTTTTGCCAATTCTTAAGACTATGAGACTTGTAGACTATACAGTATGTACATTTTCCATATCCTTGCAGGATATTTGACACTCTGCTGCAGATTTAATTCTAAAAAACATTGCCGCGTAGTGTGCCAGAACAGCCGCGAGACACTATGCAGAATTTTTTTTTAGTGAAAGTACTGCTCACATTTGCTCGCGCCCCATAGAATTGCAAGCAAAAGTAAGGGTTACTTTTTACTGTATAAACGGTAATAAAGCATGGCGACAATATTCTCAGTAACATTGCGGCCAATTGAATCTGCCCCTATATATAACTTTACTTAATCTATTATCCTCTGTTATCAGTTGTTAGCTGATGTAGACTGGCTGCACAGCTGTTTAACTTTAATAAATGTCTACCCCACATGGTGTACACCATATCTCAAACATCTTTGAGCAGTTACATTCACATTAAACAGTTATATAATAAAATAAATAAGCAAATACAATCACGATTATCAAAAAAATAAGATATTTGGCTATATCCTTTTACTTAACTTTGTAGCTCCCTTCCCAACACTCATACCTGAAACTCATGAAGAACTGACATTGACAGCGGACAGGGTCACAAATTATCCACATTATTTAGTAATCACATAAATGGAGAAAGGAGTTAGCATCACATACACTTAAACATCTAAATCTGCATGAAAATGCCTTTGGGCAACTGAGTGCCAGACAACACACGGTGGGCCTGATTGAGGAAGACACGCATTCTGAGCGCAACCTGCGTTTAGTATTAAACACATGTATTTTGGCTTTGCGCACTCCCTAACTCGTGAAGGCACAGATCTCAAGATACGTGTGCTGTTGAAATCAGGGGCAGATCTACTGTGCTCTATTACACAAGACGTTGCAGGATATTTCCAATACCTATGTGGATTATAAAAATGCACAGGAAAAAAAATATTAATTTAAACTTTACCTGTTAATAATATAGGCATTAGTGATAAAACAGTAAAGAAAAAAAAGGTGTTTTTTTTTAATTATCCCCCCCCCTCCCAATTAAATACTTTTATTAGGATGTTGTTAATGTCTACAGAGGATAAAATACATTTTATTAGTTGCTTGGGATTAGAAACACATGTCGTAGCATGCATACAAGACTGTCATCACTACTGATCAGGACTAGTCCTGTAACTGGAGCAAGAAATACAGCAGAAAAACAAGTAACTTTGAGACGCTCATAGTTGGATTCTGACATGGCTATGTGCGCTTGAGTTTGGAAGGCCCTTACTGTACAATGACTACAGCAAAATGCCCCTTCCCTGCGCTGTTCACTCCCCGAAATCATAAGGTGTAGTGTGTTCTTTGCGTTCGAAGACAGAGCGGACAGGGCCGAGTCCACAGCCATCTGTCCTGGATCTGGGCCTGCACAGAGTGATTTTACATGTGATACGCTCAAAATTGGCAGATATGTGCTTTGATGAATCAGGCCCTGCATGTCTGTTTGACATCTCACTTATATTGTTACAATTAAAACATACTTTCCTTTCTTGAAAGTATTCACCCCTTAGCTCTACTGCCAACACAGTCAAGGAAAGCAGCATCATATTACCCTTAATATTGTGCTAAACTATTCCACTGGCTGACTATCATTGCACGACTGGATTGGTCTGACATACGATTATGAGGATCGGCTTCCTTCTCAACTGTTACCGAACCAGAATATTTTGTGGTCTCTCTGTTGCATTGGCTGCAGCTGATGCCTAGAGTCCTTCCTGGCCACTTCTCTGTTGGAGCCTGACTGTGCTCTGCTAGTGCTAAAGAATGTGGAGCTGAACCTGAGGGGTGATAGAGTGAGGCGCTCCAGTGGTATTTACTCACGTGGTGAGGGACCCGGCCTGGCTTGACTGGTTCGTGCCACACTCTCCATGTTTAGTTCCCCTTAAACCATTTCCACTTTTTCCAAGAGTAATGGGCCAAGTCTCCTCTGTATCCACAATTCTCTGAGCACTGCCAACTTGTTAATACTGTCTTTGTGCAACTCAGGGGACTTAGGAGCTAGTAGAGCACTTTATTTTGCTTATGCCCAAAGTGCACTCTTTACCTATTTACAGATCTCAAATTTAAAATGAATAAGTGTAAGACATTTATTCTGATAGCAGCAGCTTGTTACAGTAGCCATTTAAAATAAAGATAAACGTGATGTTTTTCAGGTGTGTGTGTGTACCTTTTCTAAATGCATAGCTTGGGATTGAGGTTCCCAGTCTTTCTATGTACTTTCTAGGAATACTCACACTCTCATGGTCATGACTGAGACTATCGTTATACATATCAAGGAATACAAGTTCACTGCTAAAGTGATGCATTCATAAAAATATGCTATTCACATTTGTTGTGCACATATCCAATGACTCTGGGCAAAAAACATGCACACGTTAATTTTTAAAACTAATTTTATCTTGGCTGTGTAGCAAATATTTAGAAGGAGTTATCCAACCATGTATTCCAGAACCAATGGCATATATTACTCTACTCTAGTTCTTACATTATATTTTAACTGTGTAATAGTGCAAGAGAAGATTAGTGCAAGACATTCGGGTCCCTCAGAATTTTGTGTTAGTAGGAGAAGCTGCATAAAGGTGCAAAGCGGAGTGTTCAGGATATGTCAAGGAAGCCCATATTTCTGTGAGAGGTCTATGCACAGAGATGCTTAACTGGTAATATAGGCCGGTTGATTGTATCAGTAATGTGCAAAAGAAACACATAAGGTGCACTCTTGTCTGGTCTCCAGGGTGGAGCTAGAAACAGTCAGTAGTATATTTACAAGCCGGTTGGTGTAGATAGACATGTGTAGCCTGCATAATTTCTCCAAAGGGACTTAACTGTGTTGCACTACTCTATGCATCTCTCTCACTACAGATTTTGATCTTACCCTCCAGACATTGTCAAATGGTGCAATCTAGATCTATGTTCCCGAGTTCCCCTACTTTACAACGTCAGTAATCTTGCCCACCACACCTACTATGACTATGATGCCTCTGGGACATTCGTAGGCACTGTAAATGGACATTTATAGTAAATATGTTTTGGGTTTTTTTGGTACCCCAAAAGGCTGAATTGAACTTTCAGTTGTGTGTAGTTTGTAGGGATATAGTACATTTTGTTGCCATCCCCTTGTTATCTGGATAATTTCACATTCATTCTCTTCAGACTATTTTATGTTTATGATGCTGTTATGTATTTGCTTATATGCTCATTATTGTTTGTACACTCCATAACTGGAACCAAATAATAAAATATGAATATAAAGTCTTTTTTCACCAGTTTTTGCTAAAAAGTAATAATTCCAATAACCTTTACTTTATTTAACATAACAAGAAAATAAATATAAAGAACAGAATAAACAGTCTTTTCCCACACTGGATTATTTATGAAGCAGCAACATTCACACAATAAATATGTGTTTTTATTTTTCCTAATCTTTTTTGCTCTTTAGATGCACTGCAGGAATTACATTGGTAAACCACATCATGTTGGCACAATCGCTAATAAATTGAGGAAGCCTGGAGCTGAAATTGATCGGAGGCGACATATTGGTTATGCAGGTCAGAGCTAAGTTAAATCTGTATTGTGGAAGTCCATTTATCCAAAACAAAAAACTAACCACTACAAACTCATTCTACCTCATTGCCCATGCACTATTTTACTTTAACCACTTTTAAATGTGGGAGATATGTTGTTTTTCTTTATATTTGTAGATTTATTTTTATTTTAATGCATTAAACAAATGCTTTTACGAATTGATCCACATATGAATGTGCTTTTCCGTGTATTCAGCAGGACTTCAGTTGAAAGGAGCCCTGCAGTACAGAATAATACATACACATAGAAATGCCTGTGCACTTTTATGGCCTTTTCATGCACTTTCAGAACAATGCACATAACTCCATTCATTCAAATGAATAAAATCCTGTTCACCATATAGGGGTCTATTTATGAAGACCCTGCAATTTTTAAGACTTTCTATCCCTGCCTGTCGATGTGATAGGAAATCTTCGGCAGCACAATTTATAAATAAAATGTCACCGGTGCAGCTGAGTGATGCACAGCTTCCTCAGCGACACTGGCTGGCAGCGGCAAGTGGAGCTTTACCACTCGCAAGGCCAGTCTGGGGTCACTCTGTGCTTGAGTGAGCCAGCTTGTGCACTGGACTTGGGCTTCCAGTTCAAGGTTCAATAAAATAAATAAAGTTATTGACATTGTTTTAAAAATAAATACATAGAAGAAAAACTTTATTATTTTTTTAAAAAAAACATAACAACAAAAGAGTTTCTTTTTAAAAATGTAAAAAATAAAGCATTTTTTTATGTGGTGAGCCTTTGCTTCTTCCATCCTGATATGGCGATAGCAATAGGAGTACGCAGGCAAATTTGGGGCTTTTCCCAACTTGATAAATAAATCCCATTGATGAGATTTGTAAAAGTGAGACACAAAGACATCACTCACCTATAAATGGTTACCAGACAAGTACGGCCACACTAATGTAATACACGTTAATGGTCAGGAACTATATTTTAAGGTCAAACTGAAAGATTTGTGTAAATTCAACAGTTGTCTTTTTTGTCTTTGACAAAAAATGTGTAAAATATATGGTAACAATATAATAAAATGTGATTTTAACAATGTGTAAGACACTCCAAGGCTCTTTTTTATGGTTAAAAGAATCCATAGCACCGCTATTCATAAGATATTTTATAGTTCACCCTATGACAGATATGGACAGCAGTGGATTAAGCAATTGCTAAACACATCCAAACAGGCATTTGTTTAAAATAATGAATTATATTGTTTATGCTGTAATATGTATCTAATTTAATAAAAGCCATTGTGCTGGTGTGTTTGTAGGACATAGGCACATCCGATTATGTTAGCTGAGCTCGTCATGCAAAGTAAGGTTATAAATGTACTGTTAGTCCCTATCAGTCACCCCAACTCACATGACTAAAAGAAGAATCCCTTTTAAATACCAATAAAGCATAATGGTTTTTCCAGCTTCTATTATTGTTTAAAAAATACCACTTATCTTAAAAATCCATACCCCTTCATAAAGGAGGCGTATTGTAACAGTCTAATATCTCCCAAAGTCTCTCAGAAAAAGAATGTTTATGTACTGTTGACAGCCACTAACATTTTTTTTTTATCATTTTTTTGAATGACCAATCATGATAGTTTTATTTGCTACCCTGAAAAGGGGTGGTTTTCAAAAAGTAGGTGCACAAATATCTTATAGATAGTAAATAAATGAGTGCACATGTAAGAGGTCATGTAACAACCCAGTTTTTGTCTTGTTCCAGATGGTAAACAACTTGAAGCACTTACATGTGTTCCTGTGGATGTGATGGAAACCTTTGCTTGCTTCCGCGACAGTCTGCAGAAATCTAAATACTCAAGCAGAGCATTTAAACACAGCAGAAAACTACTCACTTTATTCCTCGCTTATAGCCAAGGTACCATGAACCATGTATGTCTAATAGTACTGCAAGCCTATCTTATGATCACTAGTTTTAAAACCCTAACAATGACTTACTGGTGACATCTAAAAGATACACTGAACTAGTAGTAGTAGTATCCTCACGTTAGGATCACTTTGTACATGCTATATTAAAGGAAGTCGAACGTTGGACTTAGGAAAAGGTCAGCAGACTGTTGAAGCACTATGTGATCCTTCATTCATAGCTTGCCACATCTGCATAGAACCTACATGTAGTTCTGTGTTCAACAAGCCAATATATCACACACATATTTATTCAAATGTTGGCAAAATGTCGACATCCTACCTCAAATTGCACATTAGTAAATTATTTTTGAGAGCTATCTAGGGTATTAAATGCAAGAATATAAATTTTCTATGGCATCACAAAATTGTGGCACACTGGACAGCACTGTGGCACAGTGGCTAGCACTGCTGCCTTTCAGCACTAGGTTCATAGGTTCAATTCCTTTGTTTGTATGTTCTCCCCATCCACAGGCGGAACAAGATTTTTTTCTTGTGAGTGGGTGGGGGGGAATTTTGTGGGGATCCCCCTTTTTCTCTTCCAGCAGGTGCGGGCTGCCTGCAGCCGCACACTATATTCATGTCTTTGTCGGTAGAGACCAGGCAGAGGAGGCTGTTCGGCTGAGCTGATTGATTGTCTTTAAAACACAATCACACTGGCGGGTTAGGATTCTCTGTCTGTCTCTCAGTTGACGGGGGGGTATATAGTGTGCGGCTGCAGGCAATGCCCCCTCATGACGGAAGCAGTGTGCTACAAGATGAACAACGGGTCTCAGCCCTTCTGTGCACCGCCAAGGAACATCTTCGGTTTGACTGAGACAGTAGGTTAGGGCCAATAAGTGAGCAGGTACATAGGACTTTATGTACTAACAGTCATAGATCCTTAGTGTTCCATTTTTTTAAACAGATTGGTGCCATATGTCACATTTAGTTATTACATGCAACGCAGCTCTGCTGAAAAATGAAGCAGAGCTGACCTCCAGCACCTCAGAGGTGTTAGAGGATTTCGTTGCACGGAGGAGGGGAGATGACGTATTCATCATCATCATCATCATCATCATCTATTTATAAGTATTAATTTCATTAACATACTCTACCCTGCCCCAACTCCTCCACCAGACATGCCCTCAGAAGACGGTCACACAGAGTAACCAAGAGGCGGCAGACGTGGAAATTTGCTACACTTACTTTCATATTTTCCTTGTACATAAACCACATATCTTAAAGACGATACAACTTACAAAATTCAACTAGGTAGTTGTCATAAACTGCTCTTTGTAGCCTAAATCTCATGAATTAACATTAAATATTATACCCAACCACCTCTAGTGCAGTTTAGAGATTGTCAGCCACTAGAGGGCACTGGTGCAACACAATTTCAACCTTTTTTCCATCTTGAGTATTCCTATCATCCCAAATTAAAAAAGGGTTCGCAAACTATTGTGACTACTTTTCACTAACAAAAACGACCGTTCAAAAGCATTTTTTTCATAAGCATTTTTATGTTGCATCAAATTTCTAGAAAAGTGAAAGCAGTAATTGCCATTAGAAATGACGATGATGCACAGATGGTAGATATGAGGTTGACAATCGCACAGTCCCAAAACAAGTGATTAAGTTCTTCTTATGTACTTGAATAAAATAATATTGTCAGTGGAATGTCTCTATTTTTTGGTTACAGATGAAAATTGCAGTATTTTGTTACTAATAGCATATTTACGGATAGTTGACAATCCTGACCCATGCTCATTTCTTTCCCTTACTTGCCTGTCAGCACTGAAGCAAACGTCATGCATGTGTGCGGGACGACCTTGCACCGTTCCTTGACCGCTTCTCTGCGCAACAGATATAAGATATCTACTTTCCTGCGAAAGACTTATTTGTATTGGTATTTTCTCCCATATTACTGGGCAGCATATAAATATTAAACACACATTTATGTTTTCATTTCCCTTCACACCTCAGTAAATTTAAACTCTCGTATGGTATACATGGCTATTTTATGGTGTGATTTATCTTGTTTCCTTTTCAGGGTTAAATCCAGAAGAAAGGCCGATGAGTCCATACACATCGTATGGGAAAGTGGGTTTTTCTGCTGGTGCATTACAAGCGCACCGCCCTGTCCCTCCTGACCTTTCGGAAGAAGAGTTTCTCTCTGTGTATTCTATTGCAAGCAAGGCTATCCCTCCCTCACACCTTTCAGTTGTTATAGCTTCTTATGACAAGACTATCGGTGAGACATTTATTCTTTCATTGATAGAAACAAGCCACAGTGCTAGATCAATTAATCTGTGGGTTGGGGATTAATGACTTCAGGATTTAACAGCTATTGCAAAGCTAGACAATGACAGAAAAATATACCCAAATATATCAAGTTAATTTCATCTTGCTGGGGGTGGGGGGATGGGGTGTCACAATCAACAAGTCCTGTTACCTGAGGCAAGGATTAGTATGCATGTGGGTTTACTCATTAAATCACTCATCCTGTCAGTGCTAAGGAATTCTACTTCACAGCCAAAGCTGTACTTTGTAAGCCCAGTCACTGCTGCTTGTCATAGTGTGCCATGCATCTGCCAATATATCATTTATCTTTTACTGACATATCCATTTATTTGCAAATGTATTTCAAGGCAAACACATGGTAGGTTAACCTAATAATGAAAGGTCCTATGGAGAAAAGCAAACCATGGTAACCAGTGCAACATAGTTTACCCTCTTATTTACATATTATGCATAGAATAGCGTAAGAATATATTTATGGGTCATTATGATCTGCAGAATAACAGTCCTTAAAATTACCATTGCTTTTCTAGTGTTTTTAAACCCAGGATTATATTGACTTTGGGTCTGATACCATTAACTTGCAGGGAAATGTAGTGAAATCAGAACCAGAGTAGTATTGTACTTGTATTAAGATTCAGCCCACCTTTAAGTATAATTTTCTGCCCAATTTTAAAATTGCATCACCATTCTATCTGTCCTTTGGTTAAATTTTACTGTTAATGTTACACAGATGTGTACTATGCTGCATGGTGAAAATAGACTAGGGTGGGTGAAATGGAGGTATACACGATCACAAATTTATACTCATTCATAATCTCTGTGGCAACATTCCACTGTAAGGGGGGAATTCAATTGGCTCTGTTACTTTCGCAAGTAACGCGGATTGCGCACTATTACTGTTCATATGGTAATTTTAACCCAGCACGATGGCTAAGTGGTTAACACTTCTGCCTTACAGCACTGGGGTCATGAGTTAAATTCCCGACCATGGCCTTATCTGTGTGGAGTTTGTATATTCTCCCCGTGTTTGCGTGGGTTTCCTCCGGGTGCTCCGGTTTCCTCCCACACTCCAAAAACATACTGGTAGGTTAATTGGCTGCTAACGAATTGATCCTAGTCTGTTTGATTGTCTGTCTGTGTCTGTGTGTGTGTTAGGGAATTTAGACTGTAAGCTCCAATGGGGCAGGGACTGATGTGAGTGAGTTCTCTCTACAGCGCTGCGGAATTAGTGGCGCTATATAAAATAAATGGTAATAATAATAAATAATAATTTCGGCTTGCTACTCCCTGAGCTGCAAGCAAAAATCAGCCTTAAAGATTACTGTACTAATGGTAATAGTGCACAATTGAATTCCCCCCGAAATGTAGACAAACAGGTGTTGGTGTTTTACTTGGCTTAACTATGTTACTGGATCAGTGGTAGAAGTGGAAATTTAAAAGTGGCAATATGAAATATGTAATGGGAATATAAGTGAATGGAATTTACAAGAAAGGCAGTAGGAGAAGTGGCGGTATGACATACCACCGCATACTCCCCCACTTCCACCACTGAATTGGATGTTATGCAGTGCTGTACTGTGACTAATGTTTACTTTAACAGCTTTGTATAGGACAAATTATTTACAACTAATAACATTGTTAAACTATCTGAAAGTCTTCTTTTTTTTCTTTATTTATTTTTGAAAACAGAAATTCTTCATTCAGACAGACAACAGAGCCTTAAAGCCCAAGCTCTTCATGAGCTTGGCAATCTTCATCTGTATTCTGGAAATAAAAGGTAATGTTTATTAAGTTGCCTTATGTCCTGTCAACATCTGTGGTAGCAGAGCTGGATTTAATGATCACATTTATGCATATGATGTGACAAGTCTGTCACTGTTTCATGTTGTTCAATCCTTAGTAGTGATATTTGACTTATTGTGCACTGTCAGCTGTTTCTGAGTAATAGTTTACATTTTATATTATACTCTTCTTTTTCTATTATTCTTTTTGACAAAACTTTTGGCATTTTAGTACATGTTATATAGCATTGTGTGTTCACATATTCACATTATGAAAGCGCTTTACCTTGTCACACATTTTGCAGAAAGCCCAGTTCAGTTTTATATTTTATTACTTATTTTTTGTTTACAAGTTGCAGTCATAGTATATACATGCCTTAACATTAGAAATCAAGGGAATTAAAATAACAAATAGCCAGACACTTCAGCCGCAAGTTTTGCTATAGGTGGAGCAGGATAGTCAGTAACGCATGGTTTGATTGGATTATTTAACAAGTAGAACAAATTGCCAAACCTTATATTTGCATGCTCAAATGTTGTAAATTTGAAGCTTTGTATAGACCCAGTGGATGACACAACAACACAAACATCTGAGGCTCCATTTGTTATATGTAAGCAGAAGTTGACCAAGGCCACCATGGGACCCTGCCACATAAAGACAGGGTCAAACACTAGGAGGGGCCACTACAGAATTGGAAGTCTTGTTCTTAATAAAGGCTTCAGTTTGTCCCCACTCTTTTGCAACTTGTATTAAAAGTTTATTTTTTTCACTTGTCCCTACATCACAAACTTACGTATAGCCAGCCCTGCACAGGGCCGATGTAAGCCTCGGTGGCAACTCCCAGCATACTCAGAAGCAGCACTCCCACTCCGCAGCCACTTACCTTTGCAGGCGAGTGGTGGGAATGGCATTCTCCGCTTCTCAGACTGGGAGTGTGGTGCTTGGCTGGGGCATCATAGTCAATGTTTCATACTCCCAGTATAACACTAATATGGAGGAGCAGCAGTCAGCAGCTTCACCTGTAAACTGCTGGATGCTTCTCCTGTCAGAGACTGGTGCTCCATGTGGGGGCCCCTCAGGGGCATTAAAATCACTGGATGAGTTTTAGTTTCAGTGTTTTAGACACCCTCTAGCCATTGGCGCACTAATCAAACACTTAGGTTCACTTAAGTGTGTGGTTGGCCACTTCCTTTTGATCAGAAGTGCAAGTGAAAAAAGGCTGATATTGTTTTTGTTTGTTTTTTTCCTTTTCCTCAGTCCCTGTGTTAATTATATCATCAATAGAATAAATATTATTCACATCCAGGTTGGAAAATGCTTAATTTCTTAGCTACTCTGAGCTACTGTTAGCTCAGACAAAGAAACATGGTAAGAGAGTATGGGGAATCTTGAGGAATAGTGTTAAAAGCATATTGTCACCAATCCTAGGTAAAGGCAGTCTGTTCTTGGGAGTCAGGAACTATATGGATTGAAAATAATGCTAGTATTGCATTACATACTCCCACCTGTTTTGCTATTGTCTCTACAATGCACATAGTAAATGTTTGAAAAACTGTGAGAACAATTTAAGGGTAGAGACAAAACTGCTATTTTTCTTGTTCACACTATTTCTTTTGCTGCTATTGTTTTGGTATGTATCTTCTGGCCAGTTGTACTGACTAGGGCTACACAAACTTGTCCTTGTGCTGTCTCTTGCGCTTGATTCCAACATAATATTTATATACACTTTTGAAAACACTAATTTTCTAACCAGCATTTGTCTTGTTACATATGGCATATGTGAATATACATAATTAATCTTAAATAATAGCAGGATTTATACAGTAGATATCACACACGTATATGAAAAACCTCCACAATCCTAACATGTACAGATCTCTGATCCCACGGGCTCCATAATCCCTACCTTGCCATAACATCAGCTGCCTTCTATACTTTAGAGCATCTAGATGCAAATTTTACATCAGTCTTTATATTAGCTCATATAATCTGAATTGAATCTAATATTCATCAACAAAGATGTTCTCCATTGTGGCTGTCATATTTATCTAGTGCTTACAGTTGCAACTGTCATTGTCATTTACCAAATCTAGTAGAATCATTTACAAGATTTATATTTTTATTTTGTTAGCTTCTCATTGTTTTATTGTGACATTTTTTTCCTTTAAGAGTTATGCTCATTTGTAATAGTTTGGAAATTCAAAACTGTGGTTTGTTCTATGGTTTCAAGGTCATCAGCTCATCATATTTCTCAATATCTTTATTGTCTTTCTGTATACACAGTATAAACCGCACCCAGTGTAATCATTTGCAAAGGCCAGGCTTTCATGTAGCACATCTGCTACTCATCCTTATTAGTGCCTGAATGGGCAAATGGACAAGTGCAAAAGTAGATTATGCACTTGTGCAGCAGGCAAACACTTTATTCCTGATGCTCTGTATTAGATGAAGGAGGGGCAATTAGCAGGGAGAGAAAAAGCTTAGATGCAGTACATCATGCCACCAGACTAAACCCTTCAAGTTATTATATTAAAAAGAGATTCAAATGGGGGTGTTTAGTGGGAGAGGGGCTGGGTGCAGCCCAGTGCTTCGGAAGTGCCCCTGGGGTTTGTGGTATATCCCAACTTGTTATGAGCATGCCACCTTGTCAGGGCTGCCATCAGAAACTCTGGGGCCCAGTACTAATTAATCCCACCTTGGTCCAGTACTGATTAATCTGGCCGCCCCCCCCTCCCCATACATGTGTCCCCCTCCCCATACATGTGCACCCCTCGATCTTCGCCATACATGCGCCCCCCTCGATCTTCGCCATCCATGCGCCCCCTATCCCTCATCACAGTACATTCCCCCCCACTCCCTCATCACAGTAAATGTTCCCCTCCCCCAAAGCAAATGTCCCCCTCTCTTCTCCCCACAATCACAGTAACTGTCCCCCTCTCCCCTCTCCACCCCAAAGTAAATGTCATGTCCCCCCCACAGTTAATGTCCCCCTCTCTCCCCCCCCACAGTTAATGTCCCGCTCTCTCCCCCCCACAGTTAATGTCCCCCTTTCTTCCCCCCACAGTTAATGTCCCCCTACACACCCCCCCCATGGTTAATGTCCCCCTCCACCCCCCCACAGTTAATATCCCCCTCTCCCCCCAATCACAGTTAAGGTCTCCCTCTGCCCCCCAAACACAGTTAAGGTCCCCCTCTCCCCCCACAGTTAAGGTCCCCCTCTCCCCCACAATCACAGTTAAGGTCCCCTTCTCCCTCTCCCCCCCTCCACAATTAAGGTCCCCCTCTCCCCCCCTTCCACAGTTAAGGTCTCCCTCTCCCTTCCCCCTCCACAATCAAGGTCCCCCTCAACCCCCCTTCCACAATTAAGGTCCACTCTCCCCCCTTCCACAGTTAAGGTCCCCGTCTTCCCCCCTCTCTCCACAGATCAGGTCCCCCCTTCCCTCCACAATTATGGTCCCCCAGGCTCTCCCTCTCCCCCCTCCCTCCACAATTATGGTCCCCCAGGCTCTCCCTCTCCCCCCCCCCTCAAAAAAAATAATAGCTTATTTACTTACCTTCTCCTCTGCGATGCTGCAGCTCTGCCTCCCGGTCACTAACACACTGGGAGTGTGACGCGCGGTGATGACGTCACCGCGCCGCGCTCCCATCCTATCAGAGTCTGGGAGGCAGACCTGCAGCATCGAGAAGGTATGAAAAAAAAAACGGGAGGCACGGTTGGTGACTGCGGGGCCCGGACAGTCCAGGGAGTCTAGACAGACGGAGAGGACTGTCCGGGCCCCTCACAGCAGTACTGGCCGTACCCTCTTGATGGTGGCCCTGCACCTTGTAACACAACCACACACATGAGCAACAGCATGAAGCGGTAGTGTGTGCACACTGTTCCTAATAGAAAAATCTAAACATTTGGAGGTAGGAAGAGGATTATTAGTTACAGTTCAAGATTATAAAATGGTTTAAAACAACAATTTGTAATTTTTATTATTCTAATTATTCTTATTATTAGCATTTATTTGTAAAGTACCACAGTAATGCACAGCACTGGACCTTCTTGCAACAGCATACATAAGATACAGTGACAGGCAAGGTAGCTGGAAAATGAATGTGACATAAAATAAGCGGGGAGGAGGCCTGCTCCTGAGAGTTTACAATCTAGTGTGCAAGTTAATAAATAAAAACAATGGGGTCTAACTATTAAGGAAAATATAGAGGAAACAGCACACATTTCCACACTTTCCCCATATTTGGCTCCTCTTGGCTGCTTTGGCAGTATATACGCACTGTAATGAGTCTATTCATTATAATCCGGCATGCCTGTCACTCTCTCCCCTCCTGTGAGCGCCAAAATCCACTGACACCTTTGCCCCATTTTTAGCAGAGCTGTGTTATATATAATAAATAAATATTTTATATGGCGATAGTCTGCTCTAAAAATGGAGTAGGAAGAGTACATTAGTACATATCTCCCAATAATTGATCATTGAATTTTGTTTGGCTTTAGTGTTCGTCTAATAAAGCATTGATTATTTTTGCATGTCAGTCTTCCATTGAGTGTACAATGAATTACTGTGTTTTCTATTACTTTTGTCAGAATATCGCTTCAAAATGTAAT